>NW_020664439.1:3619842-3704033 GCF_002925995.2 Terrapene triunguis
GTGCTGGCTGCGGCTTCCCGCCGCCCCCATTGGCCCGGGACGGCGAACCGCGGCCAGTGGGGGCCGCGATCGGCCGAACCTGCCGCATCAGCTGGTAAATAAACTGGCCCGGCCCACTAGGGTGCTTACCCTGGCGAGCCGCGTGCCGAACCTTGCCGACCTCTGCTTTAATATCTATAAATTATGCCCTAGGGTGTAAACTATGGCATAGGTGAAATTGAGGACATAGCTTCGATAGTGGGCGTAGCTCAAGTTCTACTTGGGCTGCCCAATCTTCCTTACTGGGGATGATGCATAAGGAGGAAACGCCCTATCTTGACTTTCAGATCCCAGCTTGAGTCTGCAGATCTGGCTGTTAGAGCCACTTTTCCTATAATCAGAGCAAATGTGATAAGGGATCCCTGGCATAACATGAGCAGAACCCTGATACCAGTTTATATAGTCCTGCTCCTGACAGCCACTATCAGAGTTCTTTGTTCCAGTCATGCTAGTGGTGGTGTGGAACTCTGTTCAGAGGCTATTCCATATTGGACCAACAGCAGGGGTGGGAAGAGTCCAGTTTAGTGTATTAATGCCACAGAGCATCTTTCCCCTTTTTGTACACACTCAGCCTTTTCCCTCTCCTCTCAAGCAGCCCAGAAAAATGTCCTTGTGTTTGGGACTTTTGTGTTGTTAGCACTTGTCCACTAGGAAAGGGACTTGCTATGGGCGAACCATCAGATAAGCCACTTGTGATTACTACCGCAAGCTCCCTGGGGGAGGCAGTAATTTACTACATTTGTACAGTGCCGAGCACAATGGGGCCTTGATGTGGCTTTCCTGTAATAGAAACATTTAATAATGGGTGAGATTTCCAAAGGTACAAATGGCAGTGACCTGTTTTATATTGGAAATGAAAAACAGGCGATAAAAGGCTATCTTTGTTACCATTCCCTGAGCTATCCAGTCCCATTGGAAGTGAGCTAGGAGACAAGAAGGGGCTTTTCATTTCTTTTTGAGTGGCAAAGAAACGTAATTGGGCCTTGGGAACTTTTAGGCTTACCAAAGGTCAAATAAAATGAATTTTAAGCTGAAAAGCTGTACGAAAGTGTCAGGCCCACAGATTTGCCACCTTTTGAATCTCTATTGCTCTCCTCCATACCTTTCCAGTTTTTGATATTGTAGGCTGCACACAAACTAATCCTGCACTTATTAGTCCTTAACTCTGGGTCTGGAAAGATAAGGCAAACTTTACTTTGTTTACCCCTGCGTGAAATAAGTGTATAGTTTCTCTGCACAACTGTACCATTGAGGGAGAATGGAAAATGAAAAATAGCATTGGGACCCTGTTTCCAGACCATCTAGCACACTTTTCATTTTGGTTCCATTTTATGAGCTCACACACATGACTCTTAATCCAACAGTCACACTCCAGTGTTGCAAGACATTGACCTTTCATCATATCCAAGGTCTGCTCTTGCAAGCTTAGTGTCAAATTGTATTGCTGTCCTAGCCAATATATCAAACATGCATCTCAAACACAGCCTACTGAGGACCATTATGACAGCCAGAGTGGCCACGGTTGATGGCATCACACCAGGCATTGTGTTGTGAAGTTCCCAGATCTGGCTCAATCCTGTGAATCCACAGATCTCTAGGGTGCTCCCATGTGCAGCCCCAGGAAGGGTCAGGTTGTGAACCCCTTGAGCATCAATGGAGAGCTTGTGAGCACAGTGTGCTGGGGTGTTTTTGTCCATCCTGGTGACATGGCCAAAAAGCATGCAATGCCCCTTTTGAATATAATGAGCGATTGGAGGAAGGCCAGATCTGAGAGATTATGACGTTTTGTACAAAGTCAAACCACTATATGATCAGGATTTGGTGCTGATGGTGCATATAGAATGCCACTAGCAACTCCAAGTCTGCCTGTGAGAGGGTCCAGGTTTCTGACCCATATAGCAATAGAGCTAGTACACAGATTTGATAGCTCCTGAACTTTGTCTCAGCATGAAGATGTTTTTGTGTCCATCAGTGAGACATGGACTTAATGCATGAGATGGCAAAACCTTTTTGTTGAAGAACATCTGGTTTCCTGTGACTGTTTGAACTCCGCTTGCAGCCTAGGTAGATGAACTTGTCAGTACTCTCCACGGTACTCAAGTCCACTTGCAGTGGGGGTTCTTGTGGCCCAACTCCAGGGTTCTGGACCTTGGTCTTCTGCCATGAGACATTCAACTCCATTGAGTGGGCAGCATCTTGGAGGGCGGGGCTGAAATTCTCTGATTTCTCTACAAGCAAGGCAGCATTGTTGGCATCGTCTTGGTCGGTGAACACTTCCTGATCAACCTGGATTCTGATGTGTGGAGAGGCAAGTCCTAATATCCAGTCAATAGCTCAACAGAAAAATGCTGGAGCAAGAATGCATCCCTGCTGCGCACCTGAGGTTGTGTAGAAATGCAGCAAAAGCTTTGAACCAGTATGCCCACTTGCATCGGTACCGGTGTGAAGATTATGCACCAGAGTTAGCAGAACATCTGGAGTGAGACAACAGCACCAGGATTAAAGCTTCTACTATTACTGCATCCAGGAAGAGGGGTGAGTGTGGCAACTACAGGATGATCTCATTATCATGGGTCCCTTTAAAGGTCTTTGCTCATATTCCATTTGGTAGGATACTCCTTAACGGACTTCATTATACACAGCAATCAGGTTTCACTGATGGGTGGTCAACAATGGACAATGTCCTTACCCTCCAGCTTCTGACTGAGCTGCACCAAGAATTTAACCACCCACTTCATGTGACATATATTGACATCAAAGCAGCTTTTGATTCACTCAACAGGTTAGCCCTTTGGCTCACACTACCCAATGTAGATCTTCCTGAAAAAGGTATTTATCGCTCAATAGTTAATTCCTTCACTCGCCATGCCAGTGAACTGGTTAAAGTGAGATACAGGCTTGATACTCCCAGATTTTTATGCAGATGAAGTGAAACATCCTGGCTAAGACAGTACTATGCGGAGTCTGTTAGAATAAGCCTCTCATTGGGAATTGCATCCCCATTTAGATTCACAGAGTCTGGTTATCAGGCACAAGACTTTGAAGTCTTGTAGAAAAAGTACTCTAAAATAAATACCGCAAAGTAGTAGCTGCAAAGGTAATGTAAAATTAAGAGCTGCAAAGCTTGTAGAAACTAAGCTATTATAATGCCAGGATAATTATCAATCCTTTCTGAACGTCTTTAAATGGATTATCTAGCACAGTACTTTCTTTCTTTTTTTTTAATAGTTATCTTCTGTGATGCTTTAATATCTTTGACTTGCCCTTAAATATTGTAGAAAGTCAAATTCTATTTCTAATTTGTAAGGATCTAAAAACCCCCGTTAATAATGGTATTGTAGAGGCTTTTGCATTGGCTATAACAGCATGCTGTCCAGGAATTAAAACGAAGCCCAATTCCCATAGAGTAAAACCATCCCCAAGTGAGAGCTCAGGCAGCATACCATATAGCTTTTTACTCTTCAGATTGGGCAAAGAGATGAACTCCCTTAATTAACAGGTGAATCAGAGGTCAAACCAATTAAGAGATAAGCTGATGTTTAAAAGGGTGGTTTAAAGGCCCTGGAAAAGGATAGGTAAAGTTTTTCCTGTCAAATGTTGCAGTTCCTTTGATAGAGCTTTCACCAGTCAGCCCACGCCACTGCCGTTGTGCTCTGTCTGTCGGCAGCAGTAGAAACAGACTGTATATGAAGGATTTGTTTACCCCAGTATAACCAAGACTTGTGTGTGTGTGTGTGTGTGTGTTGTTAGGGTAGCAACCACATAGATTAAAAGACACTGAATATTACTGTAATTTTGATACTCTGTCAATGAGCATAAATAAATATTATCTAAATAAAAGAGAATACTGTAGTGGGTGGAAACACACACAGCAAAAATAATGTTGATAGGTAGGGACACAAAATCTTTTTCTACAGAAGTGTGCAAAAACTATGGTATAGTCAGGGCCGGCTCTGGCTTTTTTGCCGCCCCAGGCAAAAAAGCCTGCGGCCGCCCCCCCCCCCCCCGGGGGGGGGGGGGCAGCCGGAGCCGCGGGGGGAGGGCGCCGGGGGGGGAGGGTGGCCGGAGCCGCGGGGGGAGTGCGGCGAGCCCCGCCGGGGGCTCCGCTCTCCCCCCGGCGGCCAGAGCGCCGTGCCGCCCCCCTCCAGGTGTCGCCCCAAGCACAAGCTTGGTGGGCTGGTGCCTGGAGCCGGCCCTGGGTATAGTGCTGGGTTTAGTTTTGCCTTGAGGTACAAAAAATGCAGAGAAGCATTTTTGCCCCCAATGAGAATGTTGTTAGGTTAAAGGGAGGGGAGGAGCCCCAAAACAGCTTGGGAGAGAAGGCAGAGCACTAAATGAATTGACGTATGTAGTCTCAAGGTGGGTGAGGCAATATCTTTTATTGGACCAACTTCTGTTGGTGAGAGAGACAACAGAAGTTGGTCCAATAAAAAATATTACCACACCCACCTTGTCACTTTAGTATTCTGGGACAGACATGGCTATAGCTGCACTGCATACAACATATGTAGTAGAAGGCTCTCTGCTTTTCTTCACCATAATGAAATTTGCAGATGATACATGTGATGCTGGCAGACCAGGTGCCAGCTCATACCAAGGACCCCATGCCTCAGTAGAACACTTACAAATACACAGATGGAACCAGTCTGGCTCACCTGAGTGTTAGCATTGTTAAAATAGGTATTAGAATTATAAAAATGTGTTTAGTGTTCAGACTTTGTTGAATGCTTGTAAATTGAGCATTAATCTCATTTATAACATCTGTATCCCATATTGAAAGGTAATATTTAAGTGTTTGGATTATACACCTCTGTGACTGTGTAAATCATCAGACAGGAAAGAGACATTAATTAGTGTAAAGTGCTGATCTCCAACAGAAGGTGTCACATCCTGCGCCACAGGGAAGGCCCATTGGCACCAGATGAACTATTGTGGAACATCAAAGATGACAAAAGACTTTGCTGATTGTACTCTCCCTCCCCTCCATGAAGAGAAGCTGTGTAAGTGAATTCCTTCCATGAGCAGAGTTTGCAGCTCAAAGCACAAGGGCAGAAGAGAATAAAAAGCCCTATCAAGGAGGAACTGTATCTTTTAGCTGCTTAGATTCCAAGGAGTAAGGATTACTAAGGCCTGGTCCACACTAACCCCCCAATTCGAACTAAGGTACGCAAATTCAGCTACGTTAATAACGTAGCTGAATTCGACATACCTTAGTTCGAACTTACCGCGGTTCAGACGCGGTCCACACGCGGCAGGCAGGCTCCCCCGTCGACTCCGCGGTACTCCTCTCTCTGAGCTGGAGTACCGCAGTCGACGGCGAGCACTTCCTGGTTCGACTTATCGTGTCCAGACCAGACGCGATAAGTCGAACCCGGAACTTCGATCCCCAGCCGCCAAACTAGCGGCTGGGTGTAGACCAGCCCTAAGCATAAGCAAAAGATTCCCAGTGCTTATCCTGGGTTAGGCTTAAAAGACATATAGAACTTGCATATTACAGAAGCTTCTAGTACTTTTTGCAGTTTAAGACTAGAACTCATTTTTGTGTTTCTGTGTTTACCTGTTTTAACCTAGTAAATAACTCTCTCTTTTTTATATATATACAGGATTGGCTAGAAGTATTGTCTTTGGTGTGAGATCTGAATGACTTGGGGTAAGTGACTGGTCCCTTGCGACTGGGAGAAATGTGAATATTGCTGTGATCTTTGGTGTAAGGGGCCATCTGTCACAAAGGCAAGCTTGCCTAGGTGACAAGACAGATCAGAGTACCCAAGTGGACTGTCTGTGACTCCGTGGCTAGGCTGTTATAGTGCCTGAGAAATTTACACTTGATAATTGGTTGGTGAAATCTAAGTATAGAACTCACTACCAATTTGGGGTTTGTGCCCTGGTTCCTAACAGTGTTCCCTGAGCTTGGTACCCTCACTCTTGAGCCACTGCAGGACAGCTTGACAATACAAAAGTCAGTTTTGTTTTGACCTCCAATGAGAGAGGAATATGAAGGGTCCTAGAAAGGTTGGAAATACAACCAGGAAATAGGCAAATGGCATTCAGCTTGGGGAAAATACAAGTTAATACTTGTGAGGAAAATAATCTGAAACAATGGGTTATTCAATGGGAGGGAGTAACCAGGAAAGCAGTAAATAGGAAATGGGTGTGGAAGTCACTGGGCACAGCATATTGGGAGGGGAGGGGAAGGAACTGTTGCTCACCCCTGTGCAGGTGCCTGGGACCTCCCCATCCAAGCACAGCGGTGATCCTTGTGCCAACCCGAGAGCTCTGCCGAAATCTTAGCATTAATGTTGTGTCTAATGCTTTATACAATGTAAACTGAAGCTTTCACATAGTGGACAGCACTGACTCTAACAATTGTAGCACTGGCAGCACTAAAATAAGTGAGGGAAAGGCAAGATGCTAATCAGAATGGTGTGATGATAAGATCTGTCTGTCACAGTTACATGGTTAGCTGCAGTTTTGACCTTCCCCTCTCCTCCCCCATTCCCACACTTGATCTCCTTCCAGGGCACTCACTTAAAGTTTCAGGCTTCCAGCCACCACCTCTCTTGCGTGGAGATCTGCACCTGATTTCTACAACAGGTCTGCTGGGGGCCAGCACGCCTGGGTTGCTCTTTCTCCAGGGGCTACAACAGTGCACACCAGTTTCCAACCAACCTTCACAAAGCAAAGTTCATTTATTCTTAGGGCAAAAGCATCCCAGAGAAAACCTATAAAAACAATAATCATTCATACATGCACACAGCAATCTCCCATGGGGAGTCTGGTAAGCAAACATCCCTTCCGATTCTTCAGCAAGAGACGGGGTCTCTTAAGGACCAATGCCCTGTCCATTTGCTGATCCGAAGGAAGAACCCCAGGTCTGTTTAAACTGAGCCTTTTCTATCAAAAGTTCTTTGTCTCCCAGCCTCAGCCTCCTGAAAACTGGTAAAACCAGTCCCTCCTCCTATTCCCCAGGAGATCAAGCTGAGAATTTACACAGCAGCCCATGGGATTTTGCATTAATCACCCCCTAAGGATTCCAGATTCTGCAGGATCACCCACCCACCCAGCCCAAGCCAGGAACAGACAAATACACATCACCTGTATCGATACAAAGGACTGTGACTATTCTACAACTCATACAATCTGTCCCATCTCAATATAATAGCTTTTTGAGGTTTTCATGCTTTAAACATAAAATACAATATAGTTCCCAAAGTTGCTGTGCATGGTTGCAATAGCTGTCATTTTCACATTTCATGCAAACATACGCACAATTTTTGTCTGGCTTACCCCTCCTCAGGGAGTCCTGGTCTTCCACTTCACAACTAATCAAATACACTGCATGTGCATCATTCCCTCAATAAGGTTTTAGCAGCCACTGTACAGGAGCCTTTGTGTATCATCTCTCCGTTTGTGATCTAGTCTGTCAAGACTTCATGTTCACAGTGTCTTCTTTGCTTTAACAACTTCCAGGCACTGAAATGATGCTTAGTTTATTTTTCTGCTTCTCCAACCTGATTAATATCTGATTAATATCCTATCTGAGATATTGTTGGCTATGACTTTGGTTATAAATTTTTTCCCCCTGAAGGTTTATTCTGGATTTATTGTGGAAACACTTCTATAGAAATGTTAGAAATATGTGTGAGTTAGATATCAAGTGGGCTTTGCTTGGAATACATGTAACACCGTATCTGATAATGGAAAAACTAATATCCAATCAAAGGAAAACTACTACTACTAACAAATACAATATAGTATGCCCCCCTTCCATGCTGTGGAAACCCAGTCCAGACTATAGACTACTACGCAAATAGGCCCGAGTCTAGCATGTATGTAGGTCCTGATCCTGTGACTGGCAGCACCCAACGCAGGAACCCAACTGTACAGATCTAGTTGTAAGACTGGGGCTCACAGCACACATGTAGTTACATAAGCAGTCGCACTGAGTCACATTTAACGGGTCTATTCAGATGAGTAAAGTGCTTAAGTGTCTGCAGAGTTGGAGCGACAGGTCTTTTTCCAGGATGTTTGTGTCTCTGCACAGAACTTGGAGGTGTATTTTTGCTAACTCTAGATCTAGATCTGAGTTGTAGATTCCAGAAGCTCTTCTTAAGTCTGCTCACAAATTCCTAGTTAGATTGCTCTTGTCCCTGAGATACCAAACACGTTGCTTGATCCTCTAGAGTAACATATGGCTTTTCAGTGGAGAGTACAGTGTCTACTGCACATGCTCTAAGACCTTTTTACATAGTGCTAATATCTCTTTCCAGTTCACAGGATCCTAACCTCCTCATTGTTTGAGCCTATAATGCACACAGGCTCCAGCAAACATTATATAAACTCTTCCTCCTATTAAATTAGCCAGTTAGATCTGGTCTATGCTAATGCTGTAAATTGATGTAAATTATGCTAGTTAAGTTACGTAACGTAACTTAAATCGATGTACCTTCGATTGACTTACAGCTGTGTCCACACTACGCTATGTTGACAGGAGATGTGCTGCTGGCAAGATTGCTTCCACCTCTTATTGAGGTAGATTACAGACATTGATGGGAGAGCACTCTCCTATCAACTTAGCATGTCTTCACGAGACCTGCTAAATTGACACTGCTGTATCAATTGCAGTGGTGCCAATTTAGCCAGGTAGTGTAGACAAGGCTTTAGTAACAGAGCAATAGATTAGTACTCATCCTGGATCTTCAAATCTTTTATTAAATCTTTTTTTTTATTTCAAAGTTATTTTGGTTTATTTAATCTTTATCTTCTTAACCTATTATGGCAAAGAGAGTCAATGTTGGCTAAAATAATCCTGACTGGCAACACACTATTGCCAGTGTTGAAAAAAATCATGAGACCGCCCCCCAAAAGTCATGAGATTAGCTTAAAAATCATGAGACTTTAAATAATATTGGGTTCTTACTTGCCTTCTGGTTTTTGAGTCCTTAGGAGGGTTCGTGGTTTCAAGCTTTTCTCTGCAGCCACAAAGGTTAGAAACTCATTTAAAATGAAATGTAATCACATGACTCCAGGAGCTGGGCCTTTAAGACAAACTCCATGTGTTGCAATACTCATGATAAAATCGTGAGTTGGCAACATTGCAACACAGGACCTAGTTCTTCTCCCCACCTCTGCAGCTGCACAGGGCCTGAGATGCAGTGGACATGCCACACATCTGCTGAATGTAGGGAGCAGGACATGGAAAGACTGTATAGGTAGATTGCACTCCCCGGACATATACAACTGACCTCCGTGGTGTTGGTGCATCAAGGGGGGCTTAGAGTGAGGGATGGGGTCTGAATGGACTATGCAGATTCACTGACAAATCCTATTTATGAGAGAGTTGCAGCAACAACTGTATTCTATAGGCTGCACTAGATTCTGCAGAGGAGCTGCATGTGTTTTATGTGCCCTGCTGGTTTGGAGTGAGGATTCTGTCCCCCATCCATGTCTAGGGTTGCCAACTGTCTAATCGCACAAACACAAACACCCTTGCCCCGCCCCTTCTGAGGCCCTTCCCTGCCCCTTCTCCAAGGCCCCGCCCTCTGCTCACTGTATTCCCCCTCCCTCTGTTGCTCGTTCTCTCCCACCCTCACTCACTTTCACCAGGCTGGGTCAGGGGGTTGGAGTGCGGGAGGGGGTGTGGGCTCTGGGCTGGGGGGTGGGGCTGAGGGGTTCAGAATGTGGGAGGGGCTCTGGGCTGAGCCTGGGGCAGAGGGTTGGGGTGCAGAAGGAGGTTCAGGGTGCGGGCTCTCGGAGGAAGTTTTGGTGCAGGATGGGGCTCAGGGCTGGAGCAGGGGGTTGGGGTGCAGGAGAGGGTGAGGGGTGCAGGAGCCGGCCAGGTGGCGCTTACCTCGGGCAGCTTCCAGAAGCGGCCGGCATGTCCAGCTCCTAGACTCACGGGCAGCCAGGCGGCTCTGCGCTCTGCCTGCAGGCACCGCCTACGCAGCTCCCATTGGCCATGATTCCCACCAATGGGAGCTCCGGAGTTGGTGCTGGGCCAGCACACAGAGACCCCCTGGCCACCCATGTGCCTAGGAACCGGACATGCCGGCCACTTCCAGGAGCCCCGTGGAGCCAGGGCAGGTCTGGAGCCTGCCTTAGCCCCGGTGTGCTGCCGGCCGGACTTTTAGCGGCCTATTAAAATCTCCTGGATTGCTTTCAATAGTGGGAGATTGATTCTGAATCCGGGAGACTCTTGGCCAATCCGGGAGGCTTGGCAACCCTGTCTGTGTCCCTGCATAGCTGTTGGCTGAAAGGCCGGGATACTCAGCTTCAGATGAAGGATCAAGATTTGGCCCTGAATATATTTCACAAATAGAGCTGAAAGCTTCACTGGGTGCTACAAAGCATTATGACCTTTGTGAAGTGCACAAATGGGTTTCTAATGACTATTGTTGTTACCCTGGGGATTTCTGCCATTGTTCTAAGCTGTGCACTCCCAGATTCTGTGTCAGAGCTGAGCTCTGCACTTGTGCAAGTCTTGTGAGACAGG
Source organism: Terrapene triunguis (assembly GCF_002925995.2). NCBI lineage: Eukaryota > Metazoa > Chordata > Testudines > Emydidae > Terrapene > Terrapene triunguis. The sequence continues at coordinate 3,630,374 of NW_020664439.1, forward strand.
GTGTTGCATTAGGCTTCCAGTGTGTTGCTATGGGACTGATCCAAAGCCCATTGAAGTTAATGGGAATCTTTCTGTTGACTTCAGTGTACTTTGGATCAGACCTGGTGAGGTGTAGTGCTTGGCCAGCTCCTCCTATTCCTAGATCCTATAGTGAGATTTCCACAGTTTCATTGCCTTTCCATGGAGTTATGCTTCTAAATCTTTTAGTCGTTTTTGGAAACCTCACGCTTAGATCCTTAATTTCTATACAAGAATTAAGACACAAAACAGACTGAGTTAAATGTGGAAGACTGAGTGTCCCAGCTCCCACACATTATTAGCAAAAATGATTATACTTAATTGTTTCAGTTTTTCTAATGTGTTGCAAATAGCCATTCAGAGTGATTTCAAACATTATCCTCACAATAGATCTACTGCACACCTGGTCTCACAATAAGAGCTGTCTATGCTGTACACCTGCTATCTCTAATTTTACAGTCTATTCTACTTTTTATCTGATCGGCAGTTTTTGTAACACTAATTCAAAATAAATCTGCATATTTCAAGCCACTTGCATTTTTCTTGACGCAGCAGTAATTCTGCCCGCTGTGTAGGTTAAAAATCTTGACTGTGTGTGATGCATTTTTCATAGTTTTATGAAATATCTGGTCACTTGTAGCCTTAAAATGGGATCTTGTTATGATTCTCATCAGATCCTATAATTCATGTCCTAAGGAATATGGTCATAGCAGAAATACTTCTGCTATGAAGAAAAGCTTCAATGTTGTGTTAATTTTTTTCTGTTCCTTATCTTGCTTAATTTAAATATTGTGGTCAATTTAAAGGCCACAGCCATAAAATTATGACTCAATTAGTGATGGAGAAGAAGGAATAGAAATTAAGAAAAAATCTTTCATTTCAGCCAGAGAATTTAGTCGAGGAACAGGAGAATGTTTAACCTTTTCTGAGCCTTATGATTTGTACAGCATCCAACAAAACACCACTGTGAAAAGCCTGGGCCTGAGTTCTCTTGATGTGAAGTGCATGGTGTTAAAGAGGTTTGGGCCTCACACTGTGCTACCTATGGGTGAAAATTGCCCGTCTGCAGAGCGGTCAGCTCAAGGACTATTTTGAGGGCTTAAGTGGTGCAAAGCTGTCTGAACAGGGCAGAATGTTATACTGGGTGAAATTCACTCCCCTGTAGAATTGTGCTGTGGAAGAAGCCCTGCAGTAACTCCACTTGTATGGGGATGGGTTGGCGTGGCAGTGTAGGGAGCCTCTGCACTTAAGCAGATCTAGACTGTGAGGGGACACTTGCACAGTGGCTTTGGAAGTACAGCAGCTCCTCCTCTAGTTTATAGGCTGGAGTAGATGTAGTCCGTGCTGCAACTGTATGGTATGCACCAGGATGTGAAAGTGGATTTTGTCTCCCTGAGGCCCTCTGCAGAACATCTGTAAAAAGCCCATTTACTCTGGCTGGATTGGGGGCTGGCCATATTTCGCCATATATCCCAGCATGCATTGAAGCTGATTTTACTAATAAGAAGTATATAGCAGTGCAGTGCAAACTCTTTGACACAGTACAAATGGCTTTCTACATCTGCACAAAGTGCATCCACAGTATACTGTAAACTATTTGCTCTGAAATAAATGGCATAGCCCTGGGAGAGGTGCCGCAGTGGAAAGCTGATACTGTATTTCACTAGATTTGTTTAGAAACTAGTGTTGGTACAAACTCTTCTGTGGGTTCCAAGGTTGTCATTATTTGGAACTTATGATGAAAACACCCCTTCCCTAAGGGAGGCAAAGTATAATATTTAAGTATAATGTAATACTTAGGCAAGGAAAGGTCTGCTAATGAATGATCTGTGCACCAAACTGCTCATGTACTGAACTGTATTGATGACCTCATCTCAACACTTTTCCAGTAGTGCTAAGGAAAGTGTTAACATTTGAAAAAAGTATCATACCAATTTGCAAAAGCATTGTGTGCAAAGAGTCTTTTGTAACTAGAACCAATTTGAACCCACACACTATATTGGCCATCAAAACCACTACAAACCCCTATAGGAGCAACAAATAAGAGAAAGAATATCATTGCATTAAGATGTTGAGATCCAGTGCTAGCCTATGCAAATGTTAAGAACCAGCAGAACTGATATCAAGCCATGGAACTGTGATAACATCTCAGGTGAACAGTGAGATTCCATAGCAGATGTGCCTGATGTATCTATAGAAAGCCAGTTGAAGGAATACACAATTTAACCACTTCTCTCAAAGGCGTGTTACTTCCAAGTGTATTTGCCAGAAGTTTGTGCAAAATTATGTAACACAGCAAAAGTTGCCTTTTTCCATGTTTCTCCATGTAATTGCTAAATTAACTGGTTAAGTAAACATGGGCATGTTCTTCAAACCCCTCTTAGAATCCAGACTACTGCAATACCAAGCACTTTTGATGCATGCAATACTTTATTCTATCACAACACTTTCTTACCCATTATTCTGCCTAAATCAAGATAAAAAAGACCAACCCCTTTCTTTTATACATAGTTTATTGTGACAGGGGTGTTCACCTCGCACCAGCGTAGAAGGGGTTAATGAGGCGGAGGAGAGGCCAATTAACTGGATAGGCTGCAGTTAAGGGGAATTAGCCTAAGAAACCCCTGGATAATGATAAAACCCGCTGAGAAGGAATAGGCGGAGCTAGGATCAAGCCAGGAAGCTGGCAGAAGAATGGGACTGGAGCGAGGGAGCCTGTCGCTACTCTCTGGACAGTAGGGCGGGAAAGAAGGGAAACTAGGTAGAGAGGGTGTAGGAAAAGGCTTAAGGAAAAGGTGGCAAGGTTTAAGGTGGTACAAGCCTTGGCTGCTTATTAGAGGGTCCCTGAGCTGGAACCCAGAGTAGAGGGTGGGCTTGGGTTCCCCTACCAGTTGCTGGGGAAGTGGCATGGTTTGGGCAGCAGTGCCCTCTTGGAGAAAGAGACTGTGATATGCCAGATGGGGGGAAGACACAGTGACCTGGCTGGTGGATCAAGCCATGAAGACAGAGCAAGCAGCCTGAGTCTGAGAGAGAGAGCGGCGGCAGACCATGCAGCAGACAGTAGTAGGGTGTGTTGAACCGGAGTGAAGCTAATCCCCAGATGCTGCCCTAGTGGTGAGTGGACCTGTGAAACTTACACACTGTGTATTATGGAAATGAGGTATGTGTAACTTCATACAGGAATGTAGGTCTTCAGTGGGAAGGGAAGCAGCCTCTTCAGTGAAACACTGTTCAGTACACTTAATACCCTAAACCAGTGGTTCCCAAACTTCAACAACCTGTGAACCCCTTTCACTAAAATGTCAAGTCTCGCGAACCCCTCCTAAAAATGAATATTTCCAGGGATTTTCTCCTTTATCTGAGTATAAATTATAAAAGCAGTGATCTGGGAAATATAAAATTTGTTTTTATGACATACATATTACACACTATTTATTATTTATCATTACAGTATTTTTATTACATTATGAAAATGGCGACACTCTTCCAAGATCTCACTTTCGTAGCTTGTATCACTTTGAATAAGCCTGTTATAAGACAAGGCTCCTTTGTTTCATCAAGGAGTATCAGATGTGAAATGTCATGACGGTATTTAAGAAGCCAACTCAAAGAGTTCCTCCTACACAAGCATTCAGGTCTTGAGCAGTCCAGGCAAACAATGCACATTACAACAAAGCTTAAACTTGTTCTTCATAATAATTAAAAAAAAAAAACAATACTAGCTGCCTATTTAATTTTAAAAACAGCAAAAAGTATCCACCTCCCAATCCATTTCTTATAAGGAGTCTTGAAGTTTAAATCTCCTCAGTGTGATAGATCTGCTTGCTTTGATCTGCTTAGCTCGTGGAAGTCCAGTGGCTCCGGGCTGCTGGCCCCATGCTGCCCGGGGTCCCTAGGGACAGCTCTGTCCACCTTTAGGGAATTTTTTTCCAAGAACCCCCTGTAACATTTCGCGAACCCCCAGGGGTTCACGAACCCCAGTTTGGGAACCACTGCCCTAAACTAAGCAGGAAGAGTGTGAGATCTGCATTAGAATTTACATTCAGGGTGGGAGGCAATATAGGGCATGCAGCTGTGAGTGCTTTCCATTATAAACGCCTGATGCCTGCCTTACTTGGCTAGAGGGGAGCTAAAAGCATGCAGAAAAAGTTTAAAGCACGAAAAAGTGGGAGGAGGCCACAACCCCCCCACCACTGCAGCTCCATACAATCTACTTAGGCAATGAGAGTGTTCTGATGGTTTGGCTGGGGAACAACTGCTCTTCATGAGGCCAGGTGGATACTCACAAAAATGCTAATGATTCTTTTAGCAGCAGTAATGCCAGATCTGTGTCTGCATCTACCGTGAGGTGTGGAGTATTGGCCAGGTTTTGAGCGCAAGTGTCAAAGGGTTTGAATTACTTTCCAGACTTGGGTGCTCTGTTATATAGGTGCAATTCCCCTGGACTGTGGTGGGATTTGCACGCATTATGGAGAGCAGGATTTAGCCCTTGGTGTCTTTCTGAACTATCACAACACGCTGGGAACTAGATTATTTATAAAACATGGGGCAAACTTGCCAATGCTTGCAGTAAAATACTACATCCCTGTGCACTCTGTTTGATACTTATGCTTAGCCTCTGCAGAACATTTTCCTTACAAAGATATGAAAAGCAGATGGCAAAGAGGGAACATATTTTGCAGAGACTATTTATGGCTGGCTTACACCTGGTACATCTCTCACTGGTTGGCCTGAGTCCTTGGTGTGTTTTTGTGGGCAGAGCTCCTTGCAGAACTTTTTCTAGATGGGTGTGTATCCCATCAGTAATGAAATATCAGGATCCAGATCTCTCATGCCCTCCCTTTTGTCATCGTCTTTCTCCATACTGAGTTATATTTAAGTACTTCTACAGCCTGATCCAAAACTCATTTGCTGGTGGAAAGACTCCCATTAACTTCCACAGGCTTTTGATCAGGCCCCTAGCATCTAACAATAATGCAACTAGCATACGAAAGATTTCCCCCCTTGTTAAATAGTACACCAAGTAGTTCTGAAGAGGAGTTAAAAACTGCAGTGTTGGGCTAGTGCCACAGTCTATAGCATAGCACAATCCTGCAGGTTGCATGGGAATATACTCTTTAAAAATACTTCCCATCAGGGCCCCAATCCAAAACCCATTCACTTCAATGGAAAGTGTCCCAGTGTCTTCAATGGGGTTTGGATGGGGGCCTAATAGCATGAGGGACTCTGTTACAAAATTGTGTTGGCTTGGATTATCTACTGGCATAAGTCAAATGTGAGATCAGTGAGTTTGCACCGTTAGAGAGACTGACCTCGCTCATTGGCAGAGCCTGAGAAGCAGGGTGGCTTTGATTTAAATCACTAGTCAGGAAGACTCGATTTAATCATGGTTTTCTACATAAAAGTGCATTCTTGTTGGTTGTTATAAACTTAATACATATTCTTCACAACTCAGATAGATGTAGGTTTCATTTTTAGAAGGTACACACTATACATTTTTAAACAGTGATTTATTTTGCAAACTTTTCAGATTAGTTTTACAGCTATATCAGCAAATGAATGATTGTTTGGTTATATCATTTACCAAAGGTAATTGAAGCAGATATTTATGAAGTCATTGGGCGGTGAACTATCTCCAATTCAACAGGTTAATCATTAATATTTGGAGGATTTTCTTGCCATGCTGTATTAGGAGAACATCACCAGATAGACATTTAAATTGTTTTATTTAACTAAAACAACAACGTTAAGTATTCTGGATTTTTTCTTCAACCGCAAACATATAATATTTTAACAAAAAAGCATATGTCCCTCGCTTCTCACATTTATCTCCAGACTTCTTCTCCTTGTCCAGTTCTATTCTGCGCCCCCCAATCTTCTATTCATTGAACTTTTTGAAACTTTGCACTTTTAGAGAGAGGTAAATTGACTCTGTGTACACAAATTTGCAGAGGGACAATAGAGTTGAGGTCTGATATTTCTCTCCTCTATATATTATTTATTTATTTATTTAAAACATTTTTGCTGTTAACAGGAATGTTACCTCTGGAGACACAAATCCACAGTTTGAGAACTGCAAAACTAAGCATCTCTGATGGTGCTCAGTCTAGAAGATACAGAGTTCCATTGGGTAGATAGAAAGATTAACCTAAATAATCTATACAGAAGCCTGTGGAACCCCATAAGATTGGGTCCCTAATCCATGAACTATTGGAACTCATTTACAAAACTTTTCTTAAACATTACCTGAATATATTGTCTCATACTATAGAATTAGAATGTATAATCCCTATTATATTATAGCTCAAAAATATCTCATTATGGATCTTAATTAAAACTATCTTTAGATAGGTTTTTTCCTCAAAAAGCATTTTATCAAAAAAATCCGATTTAAATAAAAAAAATCTGATTTATTTTATTTTATTTTTTAAAAAATCATTGATTTTTTTTATCCACCCTGCTGAGAAGTGTCGTAAGGAAGGAATTGCAGGAGTGCTTCATGTCTCTGTCCTCGCTCCTTACAGGAGCAGAGAGGATGGGAGGAAATAGCACCAGTCTCATAGGCTGGCCAATATTCAACTAATTCTCTTCAATGTTAGCGCCTTTGTAGCACTCATAAGGGAATGCCAAGGTGTTATTAACCTGTGCTTTTAAGGAGTGAAGGTCTGCTGAGGAGGTCAAAGGGGACAGCGGGTGGGAGGGGGACGGGGTGCAGCAACAGAGTTTGGTGTGCTCCAAAAGGACTAAGTGGCAATGGGGCTTGTAAAAGAGTTTGGTTTGGGGTTTTTTTGGATACTAAGTTAATAAGACTCTCAGACCTGGGATAGTTTTGAAACTGGAGTTTAACACCTTTCCCCTGCGCTTTCAGGGCTATTTCCCCATTTTTATTTTATTGTTTTTTAGTTCAATAGGACACTGCTAATATGCTCTAGAATCAAAATTATTCCTATTCTGCATCTGATAGTGACTAACATGCAAAATGGCATGAACAATCCATTTTTGGGGGGAAGTGGAATTGGGTTAGGTGCAACTGAAAATCTAGAGACAAAGTTCCTAGTGTTTATATTAGAATCTGATATTCCACTGATAGGTGTTAAAGTGTTCCCAATGATGTCTTTCCAAAAGTAATAATAATAAAACTCAGCTGTCATTTTCTGCTTGTAGCCACTGTTAGTCTCCACTTGCATGAACAATAAATTGAACTAAACCAAAAAGAAAGAGACAGTCCAGTGTTGCTGTTTTTAAGAAGCGGGTGGATGGCTTGTAGTAGCACACCATCTGTATTACAGTAGTTCTCGGAAACCCCAACTAAAGACTGGGTCCCCATTGTGCTAGGCAATGGAAAGCACAGAAAGAGGAAGTGCCTCCTCAGAGTGTTCACAATCCAAATACTGAAAGCCAAGGGGGTGAGAGAAGCAGTGATCGCCATTTTGCAGATGAGGAATTTGCCCTGGAAGAGGGTGGCAGAGGTGGGAATTGATTCCAGTTCACTTGAATCTCTATCCAGTGCGTTAAACACAAGACCACTTCATCAGATTGGGCTGGATTGATGCTGGACAAACCTTAACTGTTGAAATGCAAAATTTGGAGGCAGACACTGGCTCATGTGTTATGAATAGAATGCAATTTATCACAAAGACAGACTGTATTCTTGGTGCTTCAGTGATTGGAAGGAGCTCTGACAATGACTCTGTGGGGTTTGTTGTCACGTGAGAGCTTAATGCTTGAACAGTTGCTGCCAAAATTATTTGCAACCAGGATTCCTGGTGGCAGTTATAGTCACACTGAGATGCCCCTAGAGTCATAAGTCTCTAGTTGAAAGGCTGGATGTGTGACAAGCAAATGACTTCGTTGCTATGAAAATAGTTTCACACCAATCATTTTGAATACAGTAGGAAACAGGTTACAAACATTTGGCAGGCAAGGATCTCATCAGAAAAAGAAAAGGAGCTGTTCAGCTCAGGAGTACAGCTTCATTCTATAGATACTAGAGAACTACACACATCTGGGTTATCGTTTCCTTCCCCCAAATGTACTAGGAATGCAATAACAATTATTTCTAGCCGAGTTACTCTGCTTGTGTTGGGATTTCTCAGCTCCGCTTATCACTCTGTTCTGCAGCAGTACTGCAGCCATTGACAAGTGCAATTAGTTAAAATGGCCACTGAGGTAGCTAAATGGGTCTTCTCCCTTCCAAAAAAAAAAAGGGGGTGGGGTGGGGGAGGGGAAGGGCAGGGGGAGAAGTCACCATATAGTGGTAGCACAGTTGTTCTTATGGCTAGCTGATGCAATAGGGTTTCATGGAATTTGTTGGCTAGCATTGCAGGGTGGTGGTATACACTGTTTTACTCTGTGGTTGCCAGTTAGGATATAGCTAGAGTCAGCAGATTTTAGAAGCATCTAATCAGTAGAAAAATGGGTGAAAAGTATCGCTATTGTAACTCCACTGAGGTCAAGGAGTTATGCCAAGGATGAACGTAGCCCAATGTATGTTTAAAAATCACTTTTTAAAAATTGTGCTTGCTGGTGAGTCTGCCTGGACCCTGGAGAGTAGAGAAATAGGTTGTCCTATCCTTCTGTGGATGGATGAATTCTCCAGTTTAATGTCCCTTCTCACGTTTTCCCTGCCTGCAATTACTGATCACTATTGTGTCAGCTTTTTCCCCTCCCTGCTAGAATAAATATTTACCCCAGATGTTATGAGAGAGATCCTCAGCTAGTATAAATCAGTGGAGCTCTACTGACTTCATTGGAGCTACATTGATTTACACCAGATGAGGATCTGGTCGTAATGCTGGACTTACTCAGTGCCTTGTCAAGATCAGTGTTGCGATGGAGGCAAACTGGCTGCAACTCATTGGAGACAAGTCTGAAGATATCCTGGTAGGCTGTGGGAAATATGCGCTCTCAGTTTAGGGGAAGGATGTGTTTTTCTTTCATTACCCTTCTCAGCTCTCCAACCAGTTACAAATCTGTGTAACTCTTGTATTCACAGCTGATCCTGGAAATCCAAGTAGTAACAGTGGCTACAAGTGTTCTGTTATCTGTGCTTGGCTAAGAGGTTTTCTATGCCTATTTCACCTTAAGACTAGATTATTGCAGTCTGCTCTATGTGGGGTAAAACCTTACAACCACCTGGAAACTGCAGCCCCTTTGACATGCGATGCTTCTCTTAGGAAGCCTGCTTCAGCAAAGTTCCATGACCTACCCTGGCTTCCAGGTGCAATGTAAGCTGTTAGTTTTAATGTCTTGTATGTGCATTTTTGGAGGCTGATTGAAAACTTGCCTCTTCATAGAACACATAAAAAGGTGATGTTGATTAATGGTTAGATGGGGAGCCAGGAATCCCGAGTGCTGTTCCCAGCTCTGCCACTGACTTAGCCCTGGTTTACACTACAAGTTTAGGTCAAATTTAGCAGCGTTAGATAGATTTAACCCTGCACCAGTCCACACGACGAAGGCATTTTTGTTGACTTAAAGGGCTCTTAAAATCGATTTCTGTACTCCTCCCTGATGAGGGGATTAGCGCTGAAATCGACCCTGCTGGGTCGAATTTAAGGTAGTGTGGATGCAATTCGACGGTATTGGCCTCCGGGAGCTATCCCAGAGTGCTCCATTGTGACGCTCTGGACAGCACTCTCAACTCAGATGCACTGACCAGGTAGACAGGAAAAGTCCCGCAAACTTTTGAATTTAATTTCCTGTTTGGCCAGCGTGGTGAGCTGATCAGCACAGGTGACCATGGAGTCCCAGAATCGCAAAAGAGCTCCAGCATGGAGCAAACGGGAGGTACTGCATCTGATCGCTGTATGGGGAGATGAATCCGTGCTATCCGAACTCTGTTCCAAAAGACGAAATGTTGGAATATTTGAAAAAATCTCCAAGGGCATGAAGGACAGAGGTTATAACAGGGACCTGCAGCAGTGCCGTGTGAAGCCTACCAAAGAACCAGAGAGGCAAACGGACGCTCTGGGTCAGAGCCCCAGACATGCCGCTTCTATGATGAGCTGCATGCCATTCTAGGGGGTGCCCCTACAACTACCCCACCCCTGTGCTTCCCTCGTCTCCCACCCCTCCCGGGCTACCTTGGCAGTTATCCCCCCATTTGTGTGACGAATTAATAAAGAATGCATGAATTTGAAACAACAATGACTTTATTGCCTCTGCAAGTGGAGATCAAAGGGGGGAGGGGAGGGCAGTTGGCTTACAGGGAAGTAGAGTGAACCAAGGGAGTGGGTTTTCATCAAGGAGAAACAAACAGAACTTTTACACCGTAGCCTGGACAGTCATGAAACTGGTTTTCAAAGCTTCTCTGATGCACAGCGCACCCTGCTGTGCTCTTCTAACCGCCCTGGTGTCTGGCTGCGCATAATCAGCGGCCAGGTGATTTGCCTCAACCTCCCACCCCGCCATAAACGTCTCCCCCTTACTCTCACAGATATTGTGGAGCACACAGCAAGCAGTAATAACGATGGTAATATTGGTTTTGCTGAGGTCTAACCGAGTCAGTAAACTGCGCCAGTGAGCTTTTAAACACCCAAAGGCACATTCTACCACCATTATGCACTTGCTCAGCTTATAGTTGAACTGCTTCTTACTACTGTCCAGGCTTCATGAGCCATGGGAACAAGGGGTAGGCTGGGGTAGGTGCGACCGCGTGGTGCTGCCAACTGGGAGAGCAGCCTGAGGCAGAAGCCTCCAGCTGGCATGATATTCTAGGCAGGATTGAATCTCCATTAGATGAAACTTAAAGAAGAGAATGACCTGGAGTCATTCCCATTTTTGTCCAGGTACCCCCGACCAACCTAACCGAGGTTGGCCAGGAGTGCCCACGGGATGACGACAACGGTTAGCAGTCGTATTGCACCGTCTGCCATCCGCAAGGCAAGGGGATGCTGCTGTATAGCACTGCAGTACCGCATCTGCCAGCAGCACCCAGGAGACATACAGTGACAGTGAGCTGAGTGGGCTCCATGCTTGCCGTGGTATGTCGTCTGCATGGGTAACCCAGGAAAAAAGGCGAGAAATGATTTTTTGTCGTTGGTTTCACGGAGGGAGGGAGGGAGGGGGGGCCTGACAACATGTACCCAGAACCACCCGCGACAATGTTTTTGCCCCATCAGGCATTGGGAGCTCAACCCAGAATTCCAATAGGCTGCGGAGACTGCGGGAACTGTGGGATAGCTACCACAGTGCAACGCTCCGAAAGTCGACGATAGCCTCGGTACTGTGGACACACACCGCCGACTTAATGCGCTTAGTGGGGACACACACAATCGACTGTATCAAATCGATTTCTAAAAAATCGACTTCTATTAAATCTACCTAATTTCGTAGTGTAGACATACCCTTACTGTGTGCTCTTAGTTCACTCTTGCCTAAAATGATTATAAAATACCTACCTACCTCAGGGGAGTTCTGAGGCTTAATTAATGTTGGTCAGGTTATTTGGAAGGCTTGGGTGAAAGCACTATATAAATGAAGCACTGCCACTGAATATGGCTTAGGCAGGGTATGTCTATGCTGACAGAGTTACAGAGCCAGCAGTTACAGCGCCACTCAGAGAGCGCTGCAGGGAAACCGCTGTTGTGTGTTCACACTGTCAGGTGCCTACGCAATAGTGTGTTCACACTTGCGGCACTTGCAGTGGTATTCAGAGCGGTGCACTCTGGGCAGCTATCCCACAGCATCTCTTCTTCTTCTGCTGCTAAGAGTTGTGGGAAGGCAGAGGGGGTTATGGGGCATCCTGGGTCCTGTCTCAATGCCCAGTGATGCATTGCTTCGCATCCCAGCAATCCCTGTGCTTCTGTCCGCATTTGGTGCCATCTTTCAATGGTTTGTGTACTGTGCGCTCTGCCTCTTCGGTCTGCAGGAATGGATCCTGCACTGTTGACCAATATGCTGCTCGCTCTCACTAAAACATCACGAGTGGCAGTGGAGTTATTCCTTAAACTACAAAGGCAAGAGGAGTTGGACACTGATCTCACCACACGTACTAGCTATGACAGGAGATTGCTTGTGGCATTCATGGAGGTGCTGACCACAGTGGAACGCTGCTATTGGGCTCGGGGAAACAAGCACTGAGTGGTGGGATCACATGATCATGCACGTCTGGCATGACGAGCAGTGGGTGCAGAACTTTCAGATGAGGAAAGCCACATTCATGGGACTGTGTGATGAGCTTGCCCCAGCCCTACTGTGCAAGGACACGAGAATGAGAGCTGCCCTGTCGTTGGAGAAGCATGTGGGGGTACGTCTACACTTACATCCGGGTCCGGATGTAAGCAATCGATGTTCTGAGTTCGATTTATCGCGTCTGGTTAAGACGCGATAAATCGATCCCGGATCAATCCCGGAAGTGACCCGGATCGATCCCGGAAGTGCTCGCCGTCGACGCTGATACTCCAGCTCGGTGAGCAGAGTACGCAGCATCGACGGGGGAGCCTTCCTGCCGCGTCTGGACCGCGGTAAGTTCGGACTAAGGTACTTCGAATTCAGCTACGTTATTAACGTAGCTGAATTTGCGTACCTTAGTCCGAAGTGGGGGGGGTTAGTGTAGACCAGGCCTGGCAGTTGCACTGTGGAAGCTGGCTACTCCAGACTGCTACCGATCGGTTGCTAACCAGTTTGGAGTGGTAAAGTCGACTGTTGGAGTCGTGTTGATTGAAGTGTGCAGGGCCATTAATCGCATCCTGTTCTGAAAGACCGTGACTCTGGGCAATGTGCGTGACATTGTGGATGGCTTTGCGCAAATGGGCTTCCCTAACTGCGGAGGGGCGATAGATGGCACGCATATTCCAATTCTGGCACCAGACTGTTACCCAAAATTGGGCCAGCTAGTAAGCTTAAGGAGGACTAATGACCCACCAGAGTTTGGCAGAAGGCAGCATGTTTATTATACTGATAGCTAAGCTCAAAAGAAGGGGGGGGGTAACACTCACACTCGCATACTCACGCTCCCAGGACAGGCATGGCACTGAAGATGTCAGGATCCTTGAAGGTAAGTGTCCCACAGTGCAGTGATGGACGGTGTGATGAAGGTAAGTCTTCCCGAGGCCCGATGAAATGCAATGCAGAGAACCACTGGCCAGGCGGTCCGGGCAAAGGGCCTTCATGGGAGGTACAAGCTTGTGAGTGCACTCCTGAGCACATGGCCCCTTCCCCTTTTAAGGACCTGCTTCTCATGGCCTGTGACTATTGATGACTTGGCCGCATATGGTTGGTCACACTCCACCTTGGGCAGTGTCCATGCAGCGTCCATGCATTGGATGTGTGAGTGCTGCCTAATTAGAGTCCCAGACACCTTGTCTACCTGGAAGCTCTTCTGATCGTCCATCTGTTCAACCAGCCCATTCATCCCACAAGCATTCCAGGAGGGAGGGGGAAGGGGGAAAGCCACTTCATAGGTATTCAGAGAGGGAGAGGAGACAAAAGGGGAGGAAAGTGTAACAGACCTTTTGAGCATACAGGTTATACATAGCATACAGATCATAGGTGCTCCTGCAACACAGACCATCTAGCCACCAAGTACATTTATCTGAAGTGGTATTTCTCAATGATTCTCCAAATGCTTGTGGATCACCGTGGGTGTTTCACGGACATTACTTCAGGCTGGTCTGGAAAGGTGCATGACAAACGCATCTTTCGGAACACTGGCCTGTTCAAGAAGCTGCAAGCAGGGACTTTCTTCCCGGACCAGAAGATCACCGTAGGGGAAGTCGAAATGCCCATTGTGATCCTGGGAGACCCTGCCTACCCCTTAATTCCGTGGCTTATGAAGCCATACATGGGGCACCTTGACAGCAGCAAGGAGCGGTTCAACAACAGGCTGAGCAAGTGCAGAATAATTGCTTTGTGTGCATTTGGCCGTTTAAAAGCCCACTGGCGATACCTGTATGGGAAGCTGGACATGGCTGATGACAATATTCCTATGCTTATAGCTGCGTGCTGTACACTCCATAATATTTGTGAAGGGAAGGGTGAAAGCTTCACTCAGGGCTGGACCGTTGAGGTTCAGCACCTGGAAGCTGAATTTGAACAGCCATAGACCAGGGCTATTAGAGGGGCGCAGTGCGGGGCCATAAGGATCAGGGATGCCTTGAGGCAGCAATTTGAACCTGAAAGACACTAATATTTGTTGCTATGCTCGGGAGTGCAGTGCTTATAATGCTAGGAGGCAATTGTGATTGGTGCAGATGATGCATTATGAAGGTGTAAGAAAATTGCCTGTTGCTTTGCAGGGCGCTGTTTCTTTTCAATTAATGGAATAAAGATTGCTTTCAAACCAAAACAATTCTTTTATTAAAAAACAACCAGAGAGAGACAAACAAAAAAACACATCAGCACTGAGGGGGATGGGGGAAGGGAGGGTCCCAGGAGGAGGTGGGGTCCTGGGATGGTTAAAGATTTGTGTATGTCCAGGTATCATATCCAACCTTCTCCTTTGGAGTACAGTGCAGTGCGTACTGTTCTTCAGCAGGGCTAAACTGCAGAGGGACGGGTGTTGGGTGCAGTGGGTACTGGGAGTCTGCAGTGCTGGACTGTGACGGGACAGGTGTGGAATGCATCGGGTACAGACTGGAAACAGGAGGTTGATAAGAGTGTATTGGTGATATCTGGGGGGCGCATGGGAAAGAGTTTTGTGACAGCAGCTGCCGGGGAGGGCAGGCATGGAGCTGCTCAGTTTGCAGTGCTAGGAACGTGTCTGCTTGGTGCTCCATAACCTTTAAGAGTCACTTCGTTCTGGCGCACCGCGTTCTCCTTTCGGTCCCTCTTCTTGCTGTTCCACCACTCCTTCAATTCCTGTTTCTTGGTGGTGGAGTGCATCAAGCCTCACGCAGAAAGTCCTCTTTAGTTCTTCGTGGCTGCTTTCTAATTCTGTGCAGCCATTCAGCTGGCAATAAAGAGGGAGGCTGGGCTCCCAAGATCATATCTGTGAAGCCAAAATGCAGCATTTTGCAGAAGCAATATTGTTTACAACACACAGACCACTGATTCAGTGATTTAAAACACGGCCACTATTCACATACTTGTCACTAACTGGCTGACCCCAGGCAAGCACACATGAGCCATAAGACCCCCAAAATGGTGAGTAGCCACAGGGGCAGGGGAAATCAGTGTTCCCAGACCCTACTGTACACTGGGCACATGGCTCTTGGGGAGAGCCAGCACTGTAGGGTGGGCCTTATAATCATTCCTATCTCCACATTTCCACAGGCTGTGTTCATTATGGAAGATATCTCGCCGCTGAGGGTGAGCAGTGAATCATGGGAGGGTCTTCTCCAAGACTGCAGTTTCTGCCATGGCCCTTATGCGGCTTACCTGTGTGCAGCAATGGTCCCCCTCCACCAGTAACTGCAGAGTTGCGCAGGAAAGTTACCCTTAATGGGGCAAGAAACAAAGCAGCTCTGCCAAAGAACCTGTGGCAGCGGATTGTCCAGTGTCTCCATGAGAGTTTCCTGGAAATCTGAGGCAGATTCCCATGAAGTGAGGGAGTCAACACCCTGTTCCACCGCTCAGACTATGCATGTGGTGGTATGCGCATCATACCGCAAACCTGCTTTCTGCAATGCTCATGCCCCAACAACTCGCTTCAGTGATTCCCAAAATCAAAGCCACTTACCAGGGGCCTCCTGTCCTATTTGCGCTTTGCCAAGCTCCGACAGCTGTGACTGGCTAGCCTCCTTTGGAGTAGAGAAGAGCTCCTGGCTGCATGCATCTCTGACCTCTGAGTCATCCTCTGCCTCTGGGTCCCCCTCCCCCTCCACATCCTTGTCCAAGATTTCCTCCTCCTGGCTTGGTCCACTCTAGACTGGCACGCAAGCCACCGAAGTATCCACAGTGGTCTTCACAGTGGAGGTGGGATTGCCGCCGAGTATCGCGTCCTGCTCTTGGTAGAACTGGCAGCTTGTGGGCACAGCACCGGAGTGGCGGTTTGCCTCCCGCGCCTTGTGGTAGGTGTTCTCAGCTCCTTCACTTTGACCATGCACTGCAGTGTGTCCTGGTCATGGCCTCTTTCTGTCATGCATTGTGAAATCTGTCCGTAGGTATCATAATTCCTACGGCTGGAGCACAGCTGGGACTGGACAACCTCCTCTCCCCAAATGCTGATGAGGTCCAGCGGCTCAGCATTGCTCCAAGCGGGGGATTGCCTGGTGCGTGGAGCAGGCATGGTCACCTGGAAAGATGCGCTGAGACCACAGCGCACATCAGCGAGCAAACAGGAAGGGGACTTTCAAAATTCCCAAGGAATTTAAGGGGTGGGGCTGACAGTTGATCACCTGAGGGCAAGGCTGTAGAGTTCAAACCGATGGCCAGAGGTGTAAGAACAGGCATTGTGGGACACCTCCCAGAGGCCAGCTGCAGTGCTGTAATCACCCCGGTGTCTACACTAGCACCACAGCGCTGTAGCCCTGGCGCAGAAAGCTCTACGCCTCTCATCGTGGTGGGTTTTTTAGAGCTCTACAACTGTGCAGTTTCTGCGCACTAAGTGGCTTGGCAATGTGTACACCTCAGGAGTTACAATGTAGAAAACTGATTTACTGTTCAGAAACTTGCCAGTGTAGACAAGGCCTTAGTCAAGCCCTTACTGAAGTGTTATAATGAGATGCTATTCATACCTCAGGGCAGAGGGTGTGTGTGTGTGTGTGTGTGTGTGTGTGTGTCATGCTGGATTATGTGCCCTCCTGAGCATTGCGCTTGGCTTGTCCTGAACATGCTCAGTAACATCTGCTGAAGCACCTGTCCTCACTGTGCCCCCCCCCCCACCCCGTGACTATCGGCAGCTATGGGTCATCTCTGCCTCAATGCAACTTTAGTAATTGGCTACCCTTTAATATACAGTCCCTCTGGCAGCTAGATTTATTTCTTTAAGTTTAGTGAGATAGGACCCAATGTTTTGTTCTGTTCTGCACCATAGAGGGGAGAAGGAAGTCCCTAAAACTCATGATGAGGGAGAGCAGTGACCTCATGGTGTGCTCTCCTGCCCATCCCAGGTGTCTGCAGAAGCTATCTTGTGGGTCTGGAATACAGTCTAGTTCTGTAGTGGGCTAACACTGGAGCACAGCTGCTCTGTGGCCTTCTCCCCTTAGCCCTGGAGATTTCTGCTAGGAAAATGCATTAGTAGTAATTTCATGCTGGTCTCACGAGATTAAAGTCACCTCTGTGCTTCTACCCAGGTAGTAATCCCTGTAGCACTTAAAACTGCCTAAGGGAATTGGACACCCACTTTTTACTAATTTGAATAGGAATTGGACATCCAAGGTGGCTTTGAAAAATCTCACTCAGAGGCTTACAAAACTTAATATAAAATAATAGAATTTTTCTCTTAATATTTAAACTTTTTAGGAAAAGAGGGCTTGTTTGATTTAATTATTCTTCTTAAGTGCTGGAAACCAGAACACAAGGGCATCCCAATAACGTTACAACTAAGACCCGATGAAAAGACAACAAACTATAGACAGGTAATAACTTTTATCAGTATTAAAGTTAACTATGAACTTGTTGGTGCAAGTAGGTGAACCAGAAACTTGGTTCTAGGAGATGTGCTTATTCAGTCAGGGACCAGAAACCACCCCTACCTCTCTTAGGGATTTGTGGCTAAATTACTGATGCCAAGACCTTAGCAGGATTAAAAAAAGAAACAGTTTATGAGAAATCAGGACATCCAGTTATATTGGACAGGATAAAACATTTATAAGAGATCTAAATCCTTATGCTTGAGGACATAAGCCAACCACTAACTGCCTGAGGGTTTGGAAAAAGCTTTCCTTGTGGGCAAATTTTTCAATAATTGTCCATAATGTGGCTTCTTGCACTTTCCTTTAAAGCAACTGATTCTGGCTACTGCCAAACAGATACTGGATTTAGATGTTCCATTGGTCCACTCTGGTATATCAATTCCTATGTCCCTTGGCTAGCTTTGTTGTTTAAGCTGAGTGAAAACATAAACAGCATAAATATCTTTTCAAATTTCACTTTTAATGTTGCAAGGTGGTGTTAGGAACAGGTCTCATTACTGCTTGCAACACTGACTAGGCATTTAGTGCACTGCCTGCTGCTTACTACACCAGTGTTAGTTGTCTTGCTCTTACCCTGGTCCCCGTTTGTGTGGCGTTTCTCTTTTGTAACGTCTGTCTGTACAGTGCCTGTCATAATGGGACCCTGATCCCTCACCAATACTCCTACGTGCTCCTGCAATAAACATCATGTACACAGCACTCTTTTAAACCCCTTGAACAGACTAGCAGGATGAGGATTTTCTTTTCTAATACAATGTTTGTTTTGACTGTGTTCCTTTAATATCCTGCCTATTGTTTCTACTAACTGGGGGCCCAACCCTAGGGCAGGCTTAACCAGTTAGTAGGGACTAGAATCCTAAAAGGAGCCTTCTTTTGGCCAAGCCAGTGGGAACCATGCTAAGTTTATAACCTCTGGAAGGCTGTTTGCATATCTAAAACAGAACAAAGGAATGTGCCAGGGTGATAAGTGAGAGAAACAATCTAAACGAAAATCTTTCAGTCAAATTATCAGCTGTTTACAGTGGCAATGCTAAAATAATGTTTCACATGGGACCTTCCGTACTTGGGTGGTCAAGGCTTTTTATAAAGCAAAGAATTTAAATACTGGCAGAGCAGTAACACTGGAGACAAGTCATGCATGCAGCCATTGTGCACGTAGTAATAGCTCAAGCACGGTCTTGGACACTAGCTCTTGTTTTAGCGAGAGAGGCAAAGCTGACCAGCTCACTAGAGTTATTCTTTACATCTTTCAAAATGGTCAAGGAGGATTTATTTGTTGATGTCTATTCTGACATCTGGGGTGGCTGTCCAGACAGATACAGACTTAGAATCTCTCCCAGACAGTGTCTCTAACTGTGCAGCCCACACCTGCCTCCAGTAATGCACTGGGACACTGGCATTCAATATGAGCTGAGGTCTTACCATCAATCTTCTGTTCTTCTGGTTAAGAAGTAAGAGTGCTGCAGTGCCAACTGGATGGTATTGACACCCAGGGCTTGGTTCTGTTCAGTTATGCTGGTTTTATACTATCAATAGAATTAATCTTGGTGTTCGCTGGTGTAAGTGAAGTTGGATTCAATCTTCGTTTTCCTGGACTAGAGCAGTATGTGAGGTTGTAGAGTAACTTGATAGCTGCCACTGGAATATGACTTGGAGTTTCTGGTGAGAAGAAGAGAGGAGAAATGAATCCACATGTCCCTTATTTTATCCTTTTTATTTTAAAAGGATTTTTTCTCCATAACTGATGACACACAAATATTTCTAGAAAACACTGATATACAGTGAAGAGACCAAACTCACTCCAGGAGTAATTCCAAAGTAGTCTACCCAAGGTTAAGCTAACTCTCACACTAAACAGATTATTGTAATGGAAATCTTGAAAAGGAGTTTGATTTTTTTTTTTCAGTAGGAAAAGCAATGAGTTCACTTCTCTATACTTGGCATTCCTGTCTTGTCCCAGGTTTCGGTGATAGCCATGGAAGTCTACTTAGCCACTGTGGCTACAGTCTTACTGTCCACCTCCAAGAGGAACTAGTGGGATAGGAATTATTCTAGTTCTGACCCCTTCTAGTCCAAGAAGGCTGCAAATATGTCTCACAATGAGAATTATGAGGCCTCCTCACTCTCATGAGAGCAAAATTCCAATACGGTGCACGACACTAATAATTTAACAATTGGAGTCTTGTCACTGATGCCATGGCTGCAGGTTTTACTGCATGACTCTCTCTTGCCATAGAATTATGCTCCAGAATCTAAGATTCCATTTTTGTAGCTCTTCTTGTTAGGAAGAAACTGTTCCACACACAGGAACATAGCACAAATGGATGTATCAAGTTGTCTGCAGACTCAGGCAGACAATAGCTAAGGCAAGTGTCACAGCAGCACCAGTAGCCTTGGGCAGGCTTGTACTGCGGAGGGTGCGAGGGGTGGCTCCTTGAGACCCCTCCTCCTTTGTGCACCCACCCAGTGCCAGGCACAACTTGTTCCTGGATAATAATTCCACTGATTCACAATGTCCTGTAAGGCACTTGCTATAATCTATAGGCAATTGAGAGACTGAGAAGACACTTACCTAGAAGACAATATTTCTAAAGGAATAATCCAGCATTGATAATGAATGGCCTAGATTGAGAATCATATCAAAAGCACAGCGATGGAAAGGCCAAGTATTGTGATCCCCCACCCCCACCCCCAGCACAGTAAATCCCTCTCCCTCTCTCTCTCTCAAGAATAACTGCGACTTTCCATTGGGATGATTTATGGGGAACACTTGAGAACATGCTGCTCAGATCCATCTTTGTCATAAAACACTCTTGATTTAGGCCTTCTAAACTGCCTGATTAAGTCTTCTGAAATGTCTGTTTAGAAAAGACTTCACTTTGCAAAAAGCTTTCAGGGAGTTCAAATGTAATGCAATTGGATAGCTGCATGGGAGTTTTGGGACAGCAAACAGTTTTAGTTAATGATGTACAGTGATAAAAAATAAAGGCCTGGCCAGGTTTACTGTAGTTCCAGATTGTTTCTGAGTCTTTAGGATTTTCTGTTTTAGATTATTTTAATGACACTTGGATTTTTCCAGTGTGTCGGAATGGAAGCCTTAGCCTGCATAAAAATAAAAGTCAACTGAAGGCTTAACTCAGGGTGTGTCCTCAACGTGGAGTCTCGAGGGGGCTCTGAGGACTCTTGGGATTCATTGCTCCACCTCTGTGCTACCAAGGCACAGATTCTTCAATCTAATGCTATTAATGATTAGTACACACTGGCTGCTGCTTACTACCTCAGTCAGGACTGTCTATTTTGTGCTCCCCCATCTCAGTATCCTCCTATTGTCTCGTATTATCAGACTTGGGGCAGGGAGCATCTCATCATTGTGTTTTTACAGTATCTAGTGCAATGAGACCCTCATCCTTTGTAGGGGCCTCCAGGGGTAACCACAGTACTACTATTTCAGAAGGTGGCCTGCAAGCAGGGTAGCTGGCTTCAAACTGTTTGGGGGTTTGAGAGGCTGGTTCTCAGCTTGCCTTTTCCTACCCCTGAATGGAAGGGAGCAGAGCTCTGGGATGTCCTGATATCCCCTGTTTCCAAAAGTGAGCAGAAGTGGGCAAAACTTGGGCCCAGCCTATGTTGGCTCACAGCTCAGAGCTAGCAGCTGTATTTAGAGTCCTGGGCTCAGTTTGTGTCCTATGCAAAAGGAGGTGGTAGAACTGGGTATGATGACAGGAGAGGCAGCAGAATTGGAGGTGGGCTTGAGGGAAGAAGAGATGAGGGCAGATTGGGGCTGGGCAGCAAGAAGGCGGCCCAGGTGGGCTGTGGAGAGGATCATGCAGCAGGCATTCTGCCTCAAGACATCCCTCTCATACACAGTTCTTCTCATGTTGGCTCCTTGCTGCCAGATGGTGTTGGGGGGGGGTGTATAAATTACTACTTATCTGTGCTCAGCTGTTTGTGTGTGGGGCTCCCCCCACTGAAGTCAGTGGGGCTCCAGGAATGGCAGAGAGATCCACCCATCTGGAGTCATTAGCAAGATCAGGGACTCTGTCCCCAGTGCACTGAAGATCTCATGTATCCTGGTAAATCTCCTCCTACAAGTTGAGCATGAATTTTTGAAGTCAACCACCAATTGATGGAGCACCAACGACCAGTCTGCAGTTCCACCATTGCTCCCTCCCTAAAATTCCCCCAAAATGTCACTTTTTTTTATCACCACAAAATCTTGGTAGGAAACAGATTTCTCAAGAGAGATTAATCTATGCAATTGCCTGCTGATTTCACTGTTCAGCAGCGTGAACTGCAAATTCATCTCTTGCCAGGAGTCCTTTCCCCACAATTATGTCTTTTTTTTTTTTTTTTTTATAACAGTAAGAACTTCTAAAGGAGTGTTTATCATGAGATTATGATGATCATGAGATCATAGCTTTTATAGCTCAAGAGCACATGACTAACTTTGCTGTACCTTGTTATTCAATTATAAAATGCCATTAGCAAAGCTGAGCAATATGCATGGCTGATGGCAAGTAATAGCTGTGCAATTATGGTACAGCAATCATACTGTTATGTCATAATAGGCCAACTTCCAAATTTAGCACCATAAATTAAAAAATCTTTGGGGCAGCTATAAGTGAAATGCTGCCAACAGCAACACCGATACTGGGGAGAGAGGTCCTGAAACCATAAGGCTGCTGCATGCTTTAGATTCCAGCATTGTGCTGAAGCCTATGGAATACCAGTTGCACAGAGCAACAGATATGTATGTTTGCATTCCAAACAAGCTCTCTGCCAGCCACCACCACTCAAATCCTAGCTGGAGTTGGGCACAGCTTTGGAACATCAGGCTCCCCTCCCTCCCCAGCATCAGGTGAGGGAGGTGTCATGTGATAATGGTAGACTCAGTATCAGTTTCTTCTAACACAAGGAACTTTGTTGGACTATGGAAACCATATCAACCCTAAAACTGTCTGATGCTCACTCTGCTTCACTGCAGAGCATCAGCCTAGAATCTTCCCAGACTTCCTGCTACAGATTTAAATAGTACACACAGCCTCGGGAGAGTTGCCCAACATATCTCCTTGGGTCTGGCCCCAGAAATACTGATGGAAGGAAAGGATTTCCTGGTAGAAACTGCAGTGTTGGAGAGGTGAGAGCAGGCCAGCCACTCCTTTCCTGCCCTTGGGATAACAGCCACCATTCTGGATCCCAGAGAGAGCTGCAAGATGCTGGTGTCCCTAATAGCCTTCTGCCTTCCCCCATGGCTGGCACTGTGTGGAGCAGGAGCCACACTAGCCTTCCCCTTGGGGTGAACGCTGTCATGCGGGAGACAGACTCCCTGGGGGTTAGTAGGAGCAGCAGTTTGCCTCCACAGCCCATTGCTGTTAGCTCATCTCCACAGGGAAGGGGGATCAGTAGAGAAGGAAAGGTAGAAGCTGACTTTGAGGGTTTCACCTGCAGAAAGGGAAGAGCCAAGGGCTATGGATTCGCTATGTGAAAGGCCTGGGGGATGGTGAACACTTGAGGAGGGGAACAAGAAAGTGGAAAATAGAACGTTAAATTCCACTTTATGAATGAACAGAAAGTGGGGACAGATGTTGGCAGGTGCAAAGTGGGAGATGATAACTGATCAGGCCCTGATCCTACAAACACATCTAATATTATGCATGCAGGAAGACCTATTTAACCCAATGGGCCTTGGGGCCCTATCCTGCAATACAGTTTGCATGGAGCCCCACAGAGGTCAATGAAACTGTGTGGATGCAGGTATCTGCCCACATGGGTGTCCTTGGAGGATCAGGGCTTCAGAGCCTACCTACTAGGGAAATGTGCACAAGTGTAGCTATTCTGGTATAGCCACACTGGTGCAAAAACCCCACATATAGGTTAAGTTCTTTGGGACTTCTATGATGAAATGTTTGTCAAATGCCTAGCACATTTTTACATGCATAATTCTTTTATCCTGATATTGGGGTTAATGTAAATGACTTGCACAGTATTTTTTTGGTTTTGCAATTGAATAAATCAGTTTTTAAAAAGGTATACATGTCAGAGATGAGTAAAACATTTCTACTTTTTTTATTTCTCCCATGGCCTTTCTTAAGGCTGGCTTCATATAAGGCTGTATTTAATTATATTTGTGCCTAATTGTTCCCTGAGCAATGTTTTCACTAAAGTAACATAGTGTATCTCAAAATGAAAACAATCCCAACAAAAACCCACATTACAATTGAAGCAGTGTCCTTCAGGGCATGCTTTATTGTACCATTAATGTGCTGCTTGGGTGGTTGAAAGCACAAGGCCATCATAACACCCCAGAGGTAGCCTATTATGATGGAATAATGCAAACCCTATTGTCTTAGTGCTCAGATGAATCACACAATTATCAAAGTAACACTTCAGTCACTCTTTGTTTTATTGAGCCTATTCCACACGGTATTTCATAGTTCTACAGCAGCTTGAACCATTGTGGCTTAATCATAAATTACAACCATGGAGTAGTTTAATGAAAATTTATGAACTTCTTTTTTGGCTAAAAAATATCTCTACTTTTTTTGCTAGTTGCAACTCTTGCAGGTTAAACAGAGCCACATTAATTCTGAAGATGATGTCAGCAGGGCCTGTTGAGATAATTTAAGGACCCAATGTGTAGATAACAAATCTAGAAAATTGCTATTAGAGCAATGAGTCTGCACTTTAATGCCTTTCCTTCACAGTGTACATGAATCCACTGGACCCTTAACAGCTAGCTGTTAATGGTATGTGTACACTTGGAGGTGGGGGTTTGATTCCCAGTTTGGGGAGACACACTTCTGTTAGCCCCCGGGGTCTGGACAGGTTTGTACTTGGCTAGTCCCTCCCACAGCTCACCGCTGCCTGTGCCACTAGCTCTACACTACTATTTTTAGCATGTTAGCTCAATGAGAGGTAACATGAGTGTCTCCTGGGAATCTCAACCCCAGCTCAAACTGTAGACAGACCTTAAGTATGTAAGCCTTCTAAAGAACAAATATACAAAAAAGCAGCTTCAAAATAAATACACCTCCAATGGGAAATATGATAACAGGACTTGTAATCAAAAGGGTTGGCAATGCTTGATATCTGAGCCCAATTAAAAAAAACATAATCTGGCACACTGCCATTACTACCCAAATCTAACATGGGTTCAGCAAAAGTGTATTGTGTTTGTGGGTGAACTAGTTT
The DNA here is from genome assembly GCF_002925995.2 of Terrapene triunguis. NCBI lineage: Eukaryota > Metazoa > Chordata > Testudines > Emydidae > Terrapene > Terrapene triunguis. The sequence continues at coordinate 3,655,099 of NW_020664439.1, forward strand.
CAACAAAACAAGAACTACCCTGAGTCTTTTCCCAAATTCAAACAAAACTTTTCAATACATTTTGGTTAAGTCTTTCGTCCCCACCCTTAGATTTCATGATGATGCATTTATGTGCCTTTTGTTTCGAGTCTGGACCAGAAACTGAAATACCACAAAGACGTGTCTTATCCGGTGGTGCCGTAAGAACAGGAGCATTTGGGATGTACCAGAGTGAGTGGAAGCCACAAATCCCAGAAATCTCTCAGGGAACCCTATTCCCATAAGGTTTATGGCCCAATTTTGCAGACTCAAGAGCTTCGGAAAAGTATCTTTTCCTTTGGATGCTCATCCAAATCATACTGAATTTTTGAGTTTTACCAGTAATGACTAGCAGGTTTTAAATGCTTCACCAGGATATTTTATTAGCACAAGGTTAGATACGTATATCTTGCTGCATCTGCTGTCTTTGCAATCGTTAAGAATAATAGCATATCTACTTCTGCAGACAATGGCATGTTGTGAGCAAAGAGCCATGTATTGAGCAGTACTGTATATGTAAACATTAAAAATGACTGGTTGCATTCATAGGGCTGCTGAAAGGGCGAATGGCACAGGCTAGGAATCCCAGAACTGAGTGCTTTATAGGTGTAGGCTGTCTAGGTAGGTCTGGGGTAGGTGTACCTACACCAAGGAGCAGCTGTTTTTCTCTGGATTCACATGCAGTAACAATCATTTTACTTTACAATACTTGGGTGTAAGCATCATAAAAGTAGATATTTAGCTGGTGTAAATTGGTATAGCTTCACTGGCATCAGTTGATAAACTGACTTACACCTGCTGAGGATCTGGTCCTAAATGGATAGTTGGGCAATTCCAGGGAAGTGTTAGGCATTCAGCAGCATGTTCCATATTTCAAATATGTATGATTAATAATTTCTACAATTGTAAGAAATACAAAAAATATTAAAATAGATATTTAAATTCGATGCACCGACAGAAGCTCTAGGAGCCAGATGTTGGGGCCATTATTAGTTGATTGGCAGTGCCAACCTTTTAGAGTGCAGGATACAATATTCCCACTGTCTGGGTGACGAGTGGTGTAGTCCCTACTACTACTTGACACTGGCATTCTCACTAACTATTGCTCCTTGTCAATGAAGCTTATTGAAAAGGACATGCTGGATGTGAGGAAGTGTGGCCAGTTGGTGCTCCATGGAGTGTGTTCTGAAGCTCCGTCCCATTACTCCCTGACAATGACTTACATTTTGGGGGGTTAAATCCCAGCAAGAGTTCTCGGAATTGTAGTTGGGAGTGCCTCTATCAGCTGAGACAAGGAGGTACAACAAAGTCTAATTGGGAGGGAGGTATAAAGCATGCGTTACTTTGTGGCTTGTTCCAGGGCTTTACACTAGCACTTCAAACGGGGCGCTTTTAATTCAGCGATGCAAAGAGAATACAGTCCCCAAAGTGTGGGCTGTCCCTGTAAGTACTTCCAGTAATTGAGTGGAGCTCTACACCAGTGTTAATGCTCTGGGGTAACTTAAAATAAATCCATTTCTTTTGTTTGCCTTTTTGCTTCCTTCTCATGTTCTACAAGAGAAATTTTATGGTCTGCTAACTAGAAAGAAGAGGATCAAGATTTTAGCTATTAATTTTAAAAAGTTAACAAACAAAGATGTTGACTTAGTGGAAATTTTATCATTTTTGCCTTAATTGATGGAAGGAAAAACTGGTGATAAAACCCGGCCTTTTATTAATATATAAATAAATTATGATAGTGGCCATTCTGTCTCCAGGAGGTAGGCTGAAAAACAGATTGCCATGGCTGGGTGACATTTACTTTTCTATCTGTCAATATTTGAAGGGTTTTATTACTTTGCAATGCCAAGTTTAAAATGAATTAAGTGGCTAATGGAAATATTAAAATGGAATTAATCTAACTAAATAAAATTGGTTGTCGGTATGTTATCCTCTTGGAAGTGACTTAATGTGCGTTCTGAAACAAAGCCATTGAATTAAATTGGGTTATACTCAGAGTTTAGATGTTGTTAATTTTACTTATTCGTTCTCCTTTAGAAACTTTTTTGTCAAGAACTATAGTTAGGTCTTGGGTAAAGCTTTCAGTTAACATTGTGAGCTGTAGAGTCGGGTCTCAGTTCTGTATGTACCAAACAAGGGATATCTGTATGCAGAAGACACAAGGTTAAAAATAGATAGATGATTCTAAATGCCAGCTTCCATTATAAAAATATTCGTAATGGGAACATAGTGATATTGCAGTGGTAATTAATGGCTTGCACTGGTGGTATCATACCACCAAAGTAGTTTTAGTATGAGCCATTTGTGACATATGAGCCATTTTCTCTGCCTTTGCAGACCATTGATAAGAGTGGTAGAATAACCTTAGTTACCCACTGCATCACTTCTGAACTCTTTATTACCTTGTATAGTTTCTACAAGCATTTCAGAGGTTGGGTAACTGTTATTTGCACTAAACGGACCTTGGTAGAAGCATGAGCGGTGCCAGGGTTTTTGGCGCCCTAGGCGGGGGTCCTTCCGTGCTCCTGGTCGTCGTCGGCAATTCTGCAGCAGAGGGGTCCTTCCGCGCTCCCGGTCTTCGGGGCACTTCGGCGGCGGGTCCCAGAGCGAGTGAAGGACCCGCCGCAGAATTGCCGCTGAAGATCCGGAGCGCGGAAGGACCCCCCGCTGCCGAATTGCCGCCTCCCCAAATCCTGGTGCCCTAGGCGACCGCCTAGGTTGCCTAAATGGAAGCACCGGCTCTGGGTAGAAGATAGCTTTATCGCCTCATTTCCACTTTTGAAAAGAGAAAATACAAAACCTTAATTACAAATAGAGTTGGGTCTGGAGAGAGAGGCCTTTGCTCTTTCTGCCCTGCTTCTGCATTGGTTGCAAATGGCCCCTCCCATGAAGATAAGAAGGGGCCAGAGGTTGGGAAATCTCAGAAGTTGAGATGCTGGCACTTCCATGAAGTATCCCCTGAAGGGGGAAAGATTTAGGGATATACGGGAGGGAGGGGTTCCTCACCCCCATGCTCCAGATCTGAAAAAATCACCTGTGCTCCAGCAGATGCCATGTTGCTATTAGCTAGGTTCTCCTGAACCTGGGCAGTATCAGCCACAGAAGGTTCCCAGAGAGAGTTTATATAGAAATAAGGCAATTTAAAGATGTGGCATTTGATTATTACAATTATATCTAAAAATCACCTTGTCAAAGACTAATGTCTCGAGGTCGCCCCCTTAAGGTCAGCAAGATGCCTGTTCTTAGCCCATGTCATTCTCTGGGCAGCTGCAACCCTGTGATATAATTCTGGGACCTGGGGTAGAGCCCTCTGGCTGGGCCTCTTAGTGAGGCCACACCCTGTGGGGGGATATAAAGCAGTCCAACCAAAGGAAAATACTTCCCTGAGCCCCTTCCCTGTGCAAGGGAGAGGGAGCAGTCTCTCTCTGGCCCCACAGGCAGCCTCAGTTCCTGCTCCTCCGTATGAGTACAGCTTGGGGCTTAATTAGGGGGGTATTTCAGCAAAGGAAACCAGCCCGTCCCATGCTCCTACTCAGAGGGCTTGGGCAGCCACAGGTCAGTTAGTGCCATAGGGCCCCCAGTCTGGGAGCTCTGAGCCCGGGTCGGCTTGCTTCTGAGTGCCACTCCAACAGCACTGTTTTCCTCCTCTTTTTTATAAGGGCTCCCTTACAAGCCTCACTAGTACCTAGGTGGGGGCTGATTGCAATCCCAGGAGTTATTTATCCCTGGTCTGGCTGCTGGGCGGCAGGGGGGAGGGGACTGTCTGCCCCCACTGCAGGCCCAAAAATATGGAGGTCATTGGCAGGCAGGCAGAGAGAGACAGGAGAGATAATATTTCACATGCTTTCCCTCCCTAGTCCATTTGCTTTTGTAATATTCCTGCCAGCTCTCAACCATGGCCTAATCCTAACTCCCAGCCCTCTGCCATTTACCTATTACTCAAAAGCCTTGTTTTTAGTCTGCAACTACTCTTTATTAAACACTCATCATACCCTAGTGAAAGTGTCCCCCCCCTACAACATAGCCCCAGGTTTCCTTTCACCCCAAATTCCTGTGCCTGTATTCCCCTCACAACACCCTAGCCACTCTTCTAGTCACCTTGCCACATCCTTCCCCCACTCCAAGTCACCATTGCAAATATCAGCCATTCAGGAAGTTTCATCTGCCATCACAGGGAACTTCCATTGGGCTGTGAAAGTTCATTGCTCACCCCACTGGTGACTAAGGAGGTCCAACCTCTTGAAGTTCTTGGGGAGGGCCTAGAGAATGGCTCTGGGACCTAAGTCTATTAGTGTCTTTGAGGAGGGTGGATAGGATGAGTGTAGGCCCTGCCTGGGCCAATCCCCCCACCATGCTGGCTTCCCCCGCTGCTGTCTCCTTTCTCCAAGGGCCCTCTACATACAGAAAGTGACTAGGGAGTTAGAGCCACACAGGGCTGAGAGGAGGAGGGATTCATTTTGGGCTTAATCTCCCAGAGAAACTCCCCAAGTACGGTCCTGGGAGTGGACAGGTACTTACTGGTATATAGAGTTTTATGCATGATACTACTCAACTGCCTACGGAATCATGTTTATTATTTCCATTTTATAGATGGGAAAACAGACTGGGTAAGTGATTGTCTTCAAGGCCCTCAGTGAGCCATTGGAAGGGCTGGGATTAGAACTCAGAAATTCCCTGACTCCAAATCCTGCACCAAGTCTGTTAGGCCATGGTGTCAGTTGGGCTTGTGTTCTCCTGTTAGTTGATAAGCGAAAGAGTGAAAAGTGAAGTTTCCGAGACGTAGACCTGCTGATTGACAGATGCTCTGGAAGGGCATCCATCAAAGCTGTGACTCATTCCAAAAGAGATCATAGAACCATAGGGTTAGAAGAAACCACAAAGGTCTTCTAGTCTAACCCCCTGCCAAGATGCAGGATTTGTTGTGTCTAAACCATCCAGGAACAATGGCTATCCAGCCTCCTTTTGAAAACCTCCAGTGAAGGAGCTTCCACAACCTCTTGGCAGTCACTTCCATTGTCCTACTGTTCTTACAGTTTGGAAGTTTTTCCTGAGATTTAATCTAAAGCTGCTATGCTGTAGTTGGAACCCATTGCCTCTTGTCCTGCCGTCTGTGGCAAGAGAGAACAACTTTCCCCCACGTTTTTTATGGCAGCCTTTCAAGTGTTTGAAGACCATTATCATGTCCCCCCCCTTTAATTTCTTCTTTTCAAAACTAAACATACCCAGTTCCTTCAGCCTTTGCTCATATGGCTTGGATTTCATCCTTTTGATCATCTTTGTCACTCGTCTCTGGATCCTTTCCAATTTCTCTCTATCCTTTCTATACATTGGTGACCGAAATTGGACACAGTACTCCAGCTGAGGCCTACCCAGCACTGTGATCCTATTACCTCCTATGACTTGCATGCTATGCCTCTGTTAATGAAACCTGAAATTGCATTTGCTTTTTTTGCAACAGCATCGCATTGCTGATCCACCACAACTCCCAGATCCTTCTCAGCAGTGCTGCTGCCAAACCGGTTATCCTCCATTTTGTATTTATGTATTTGGTTTTTCTTCTCCAAGTGTAGCACCTTACATTTGTCTTTGTTGAATTTCATTTTTTTGTCTATAGCCCAGTTCTCCAATTTATCAAGATCCCTTTGAATTTTAGTTCTATCCTCCAAAGTATTGGCATCTCCCACCCACAGCTTTGTATCATCTGCAGATCTGATGAGTAGGCTCTCTAATCTTACATCCAGATCATTAATAAAGATGTTAAATAACACCGGACCCAGAACAGATCCCTGTGGAGCTCCACTTGAGACCTCCCTCCAATCTGACATCATTCCATTACTAGGTAATGGAATTAACAAATTCATACCTGCTATTGAGAGTGATAAATATTCCTTTGAACTGCAGAACTTTGCTTGCAGTGTCTCTGACTGAATAACCCTCTGAACTGGCAACACTGAGCCACTATCCACACTTGGAACCACTATGAAAAGGCAAATAGCTGTTGTGACACTGGAGTATCTAAATGCCATGTTAGGGTGGTGAGTAATCAAGATAGAATTTAGCCAGTAAGTGTTTTTCCACCATGGAAAGTGCTGCAGAAATTGGAAGTTAGAAGGAAAATGTTATTTTAGATTAAAAATTCAAAATGTGGTTCATGACCACTAAGGAATCCATGGAAAACTTTCTGCTGGGGAATGTACCGTGCTGGATTTTCACTGTAAAACTTGTGTATTTACACAAACTTGGGATCACTTACACTATCCAAGGGTTTGTGACTTGTACACAAAAAAAGGAGAATAGCTCCAGAGAATTTGAGAGCTGCCCTCCCCAGTGTCATCTGGGCTAAACTTCTTTTCATTAAAATTCACTGCCCATCTGCAAGAGAGGTTTCTTCCCCAGTCCGTATACACACCTGTCTCCTGTGAACAGTAATGGCTACTACATATATACATTAGAGAGTAGACACCACCCCCCCAAACACCTTGCTTTTGCAACTCCTTGTGTTGTGCACAGTAGGGAGTGAAAGTTGGCTGTTGCCTAAGGCAAAACTAAAGGTATGCAGTCAGCTTTGATGCACATGGTAGGAAGCCTCTAGCACCTTACACAAGTAGAATGCATTAAAAAAAAAAAAAAAAAAGGGGATAGGGTGTGGGTGGAGAAAAAGTATCTAAGGAGCCAGAGGCTAACATGATCCTTGGCATAGCTCCTTCTTGCAGGGATTATCTCTTCACTATGCACGTGGGTGTTCCTGTCAACCTGTAACTAATAATGTAGATGAGGTTCTTAGTGACAGGTACTCCTTTGGCCAAGTCTTCCTATATGTAGCTGTAGCTGAGGAGCTCCCTAGCAATACGCTAATTAATGCTGGATCCATTTCCCCCTTCACCCCCTGTCTGCTCTTTGCTTTTTATCTTGTGTTTATACACGCACAATGCTCCACATCTGTGCCGGGCAGCATCAAACCCAACAATATAGAACTATATCACGCAACTGCTTCAAAGCTAAACACATGCACTTGGCCTCAGAATGAGATGAAGCAAGTGGCTTTAATCCTTGTCAACATTTCATTTTCCTTATGTGCTGCTTTGTACCATATCAGCTCTTCCTGCCACTCACTCACCTTTCACTGACACTTGGTCGTCAGTCTAACATCAGAGACGCTTGTCATGAGATTCTTAGTTGTGACAAAAGGTCAACTGCAGCAGTATATGTAAAACTTGAAGTTAGAATTCATGAATCCAGGTCCTTGCAGATAAACAACTGGAGAAAATGTTGACAACATAACTACCTGTACCTAGATTTTTGTTGTTAGATGGACACTGCAGAATGTGTAAGAAAAGAGGTTTTGCAGTAAGATGATGAGCTATGTTTCTTTATTCTTATAGTTTGCAATTGGTAGATGGAGAACGTAGACTTTATTGTTAATCCACTGGTGTAGAGCTGCTTGAAGGTTTAGTAGAGAGAGCCTGGAGCACTGGGCCTGGTGCAAGATTTGAGGCCTGAACCAGAGGCTGTGAACCAAAGTCAGGCCATGTAGTAAAGTAGATGCTTACAGATTCACTGTCTGGTATATGAACTTGGCGAAGTTGTTGCTAGTGTATTAGATATTTACATAAATATATTTTAGCTAGTACAGATACATTCCAATCTAGTACAAGATAAGATGGTTTGACAAAGTAATGCATAGGGATGTTTTGTCCCAGATATCCGGAACAAGGGGAGATAACAAATAGATGTTTAAAATACGTAAGGTGGTGTGTAAGTTGTGTATCCCAGTTGTTTGCCTCAGCCTATAAATGTCAGGGTATTTCATCTTAACCCTTTGTCCAGCCTAGGGGGAAGCGGAAAGTCCCACCGTTGACTGAGCTGAGTCCATTGTAATGAGCCAACACATGTTAGTGTAACTGTAGACATTGATCCAGGGAGCTAGCACCATGCTTCGTTGACAATAAATCTGTGTGAGCACCTTCACCACCGAACCGTGCCTGTGGTTTTTCTTGAGTAACATCAAGGTCGGCTGAACTAACACACTGCACTATGTACTAAGAACATTGAATCTTCAAGGACAGAAGCTCTGAGCAGCCTAAACAGTGCTACCGAGGCATGATACTTCAGCACTCTACCACATTGTGTAGCACTATCAAGGTTTGCTGAACCAGCTATCTGCATAGAGCTGGGACAGCACACACAAAGAACATATACACACACATGCGCACACACATGCATGCAAGCCAACTGACAACAGAAGGATTTATTCTAGGGCTGTCAAGTGATTAAAAAAATGAATCATGATTAATCGCGCAATTAATGGCACTGTTAAACAATAATAGAATTCCATTTATTGAAATATTTTAGACATTTTCTACATTTTGAAATATATTGATTTCAATTACAACACAGAATACAAAGTGTACAGTGCTCACTTTATATTTGATTACAAATATTTGTACTGTAAAAAACAAGAGTATTTTTCAATTCACCTAATACACGTACTGTAGTGCAATCTCTTTATCGTGAAAGTTGAACTTACAAATGTAGAATTATGTACAAAAAATAACTGCATTCAAAAACAAAACAATGTAAAACTTTAGAGCCTGCAAGTCCACTCAGTCCTACTTCTTGTTCAACCAATTGCTCAGACAAACAAGCTTGGTTACAGTTATGGGAGATAATGCTGCCCACTTCTTATTTACAATGTCACCTGAAAGTGAGAACAGGAGTTCGCATGGCACTGTTGAAGCTGGCGTTGCAAGATATTTACATGCCAGATGCGCTAAAGATTCATTTATCCTTTCATGCTTCAACCACCATTCCAGAGGACATGCATCCATGCTGACAACGGGTTCTGCTCGATAATGATCCAAAGCTGTGCAAACTGATGCATGTTCACTTTAATCATCTGAGTCAGATACCACCAGCAGAAGATTGATTTTTCTTTTTTGGTGTTTCAGATTCTGTAGTTTCCGCATTTGAGTGTTTCTCTTTTAAGACTTTGAAAGTATGCTCCACACCTCCTCCCTCTCTGATTTTGGAAGGCACTTCAGATTCTTAAACCTTGGGCCAAGTGCTGTAGCTATCTTTAGAAATTTCACATTGGTACCTTCTTTGTATTTTGTCAAATCTGCAGTGAAAGTGTTCTTAAGATGAACAACATGCTGGGTCATCATCTGAGATTGCTATAACATGAAATATATGGCAGAATGCTGGTAAAACAGAGTAGGAGACATACAATTCTCTGTCAAGGAGTTCAGTCACAAATGTAATTAACGCATTATTTTTTTAATGAGTGTCATCAGTATGGAAGCATGTCCTCTGAAATGGTGGCCGAAGCATGAAGAGGCATACAAATGTTTAGTATATCTGGTACATAAATACTTTGCAATGCCAGCTACAAAAGTGCCATGAGAATGCTTGTTCTCACTTTCGGGTGATATTGTAAATAAGAGGCGGGCAGCATTATCTCCCATAAATGTAAACAAATTTGTTTGTCTTAGCGATTGGCTGAACAAGAAATAGGACTGAGTGGACTTGTAGGCACTAAAGTTTTACATTGTTTTGTTTTTGAGTGCAGTTGTGTAACAAAAAAAATCTACATTTGTAAGTTGCACTTTCTTGATAAAGAGATTGCACTACAATACTTGTATGAGGTGAATTGAAAAATACTATTTCTTTTGTTTATCATTTTTATAGTGCAAATATTTGTAATAAAAAATATGAAGTGAGCACTGTATACTTTGTATTCTGTGTTGTAACTGAAGTCAATATATTTGAAAATGTAGAAAAACATCCAAAATAGTTAATAAATTTCAATTGGTATTCTATTGTTAACAGTGTGGTTAAAATGGCGATTAATTTTTAAAATCATGATTAATTTTTTTGAGTTAATCCTGTGAGTTAACTGCGATTAATCGACCGCCCTAATTTATTCATTGGATATGGCCCTCTTATTCTGCCTGTGAATTTTCTTCAAACTATACCTATAGGAGTCCAATATTTTTATATCTTCAATTAATACCTTTACAAACAATACTTGGCCCTGTCACTTTCCTGAACTGTTAACAGTAACTATTTGGAATTTTTGATATGGGATCTCTAGTTACCTATGACATATGGTATGTTTTCCCCTACCTCTTATTTGATGATTTACTGTTCATAAACAGGAAGAATGCCTAAAGAAATCACTGGGCCACTGAATCTCTAATGGAGAAGAGGGGGAGATCTCTGAAATGTTAAGACACTTAAATACTCTTCCTCTCCTTTACTGCAGCGGTTCTCAAACTAGGGCCGCTGCTTATTCAGGGAAAGCCCCCGGCAGGCCAGGCAGGTTTGTTTACCTGCTGCGTCCACAGGTTCGGCCGATCATGGCTCCCACTGGCCGCGGTTCACCGCTCCAGGCCAATGGGGGCTGCAGGAAGGGCGGCCAGCATAAGTGGCAGCTGTAGTTTGAGAACCACTGCTTTACTGCATGACAGACTGCTTTGGCTATATATATATGGACCCCAGACTTAAAAATCTGCAGTCCTCCTTTCTGACTAAGGGAGTAGAGAAAAATTGAATGTAGAGTTGGCTAGACAGTCAATGGCTCTCGCTTCTGTGACCTCTTGTCATGTCTGTCTAGTAGCAAAGGTGGTTGTTGCTGTGCTATCTCCCCTCCTCCCTCACTATCGCTATTACTTGATGCCATCCCACTTCTTATTGCTCCTTTCTCTCCAATCAGCCCTCGAATGCTATGCTGAATGGCCAAAGAACCATATGTAGCCCTGTGCCATGTATAAAGGATGTTGCATGGGGTATTTGCCTCCTAGCATTGTTCCGCCCTGCCTTGGTATTTGGTCACATGGCTGCCACATTTTGCCATGTTCTGGGGCTAGAACATGTTCAGAGTCTCCAGGAAAAAAATCACTTGCTGATCCAGCATCTCTGCCCTCCTCGTTCCCTCACTGCTACTCATGCTGAGTTGTGTTTAGCTTTTCACTGTCTTGTTCTCCTGTCATTTTCCTGCCTGTAAGGCCTTGTTTTCACTGAATGCTAACTGCAGGGTAAGTAATTGCTGCTTGTCAGCGTGTGGTAGCCTACCCCGCACTGTGCGACTGCATTGTCGGTGTTAGCATGCTGCTGTCATGCTCTATGTCTGCACTGGTATTGTTTGTAGCCATGACTAGCTATCTGAGCTCGTAGTCCAAGATTCATAGTGCCACAACTCTCTGCGTTGCTCTAGGCCAGGGGTGGACAAACTACGGCCTGCGGGCCGGATTCGGCCCCTCAGAGCTTTGGATTCGGCCCACGGGATTGCCCCCCGTGGTGTTGCGGGCCCCGCGCCGCTCTCAGAAGCGGCTGGCCCAACGTCCCTGCGGCCCCCGGGCCCTTGCCTCCAGGCACTGCCCCCCACAGCTCCCATTGGCCGGGAACGGGGAACCACGGCCAATGGGCACTTCGGGGGAGCTACCTGCAGGCGCGGCAAGGGCAGCGCACGCAGAGCCCTCAGCCCCCCTTCCCCAGGAGCCGCAGCGCTTCCTGGAGTGGTGCGGGACCGGGGACAGGGCAGGCATGCAGGGAGCCTGCCCTGGCCCTGGTGCATGCCGTTGCCACCCCAGAGCCCGAACCCCTCCTGCGCCTGAACCCCTCCTGCACCCCACCCCACAACTCCCTGCCCTAAGCCCCCTGCCTGTATTGCGCTCCCCTCCTGCACCCAACCCCCTGCCCTGAGCCCCCTGCTGCACCCTGCACCCCTGTGCACCCCAACCCCCTGCCCTGAGCCCCCTCCTGCACTCTGCACCCCTCCTGCACTCCAACTGCCTGCCCTCAGCCCCCTCATACACCCCGCACTCCTCCTCTGCCCCAATCCCTTGCCCTGAGCCCCTTCCTGCACACTGCACTCCCTCCCACACCCCACACCCCAACCCCCTGTCCTGGCCCTGCATACAATTTCCCCACCCAGATGTGGCCCTCAGCCCAAAAAGTTTGCCCACCCCTGATCTAGGCTCACATGTGCAGGGTGTGGTGGGGCAATTTGTCTGTTTGCTCTTGATATGGGGGGTGGGGGTTGTGGTGATCCAGCCAGCAAAATTCACTTCCTGGTAGTAGCCATGCTGTTGGTGTATGGTGGTGTGTGCTGTTGCCTGCCAAAGATCCTGCACTCCCTAATTACCAGGAATGCAGGCTGCTGCTTTTTATGGTGGCACGGATTCTTTTTCAGGCCTCTGCAAGATGCTGCTGCCTGGGACATTGGCAGTGGTTTCAGAATCTGTTTTGGGGCCAGTGGTCTGTAGTTAGGAGTAGCACAACAACAGCAGTGGAAGGGAATCATGTGGACGTGGAGGGAAGGACTGAGATGATGCTGTTTCTAATGGCAGATGATCCCTACACAGATCACTGCTTCTGAACCAGGAACACATCCACACACTGGTGGGACCATGCTGCAGGACTCAGAACTTTCACGTTAAGAGACAGATGTTCCTGGAGCTGTGTGCGGAGCTTGCCCTGGCACTTGAGTGGCAGTCAGAGCACCTGGAGGAGAGACCAAATAGCAAACCAGAAATGTATTGCTATCACCTTGTGGAAACCGGCAACCCCAGACTGTTGCAGATCTGCTAGCAGTCACTTTGGGCTTGAGAAATGATTGGTGCAGTGGTCACTGAGGTTTGCAAGGTAACTAATGCAGTGCCGTTCCTGAGACTTGTCAAAGTTGGAAATTTTCCTGAAATTATTGTGTGTGGCTGCTCAGAACATGGCCCATTTAATCATAAAACAGGTTGTTGTGATACCACTGGATTTCTTATTCTTATCCCTGCCCTACTGGTAGCTTGTCTTGATCCCCTTTGTCTTCTCACTGCACTGCTGTCCAGTCCACTGGACCAAGCGACCAGCCAGCAGCTGCTCAGATATATCTTTGTATAGTTGAACGGTCCTCTTTTTGTACTCTTCCAGTCATGGGGTCAGCCCAAAGCTGCACCAAGATTCTGGTGTCTTCATTCAGCCAGTGGCTATAACTGATACATGGCTTTATCAAGGGCTGTTCTGCTATTTTGAATACCAGAGATGGGTGAAGTTGGAAAAACTGCAAGTATGATGACCAGACAGAGATGAAGGTAGACCATTTCTGGTCAGGCGCTAGAACACAGGTAGAGGGCAAGGTAGTAGACACGAATGGGTGCCGAGGGGGTTCCTGGGAAGGGATTGTGGGACCATGATATTTTGATTGTTGTGGGTGCCCCTAACTGCATTAACCTCATGGTAACAACACTCATGGTCTGCCCTATGACTCAGAATGTGGTGGCTGCCTCGCCAGGCAGCACTGATAGCGGTGTGTGGATATGTGACTGTGTACCATGTTGAGGGGCAAAACTGGGGTTGAGCTCAAGGTTAGCATGCAGTGAAGGCAAAGACAAGATCTCACTCCTGATCAGATATAGCTAGTGTACGGAGGTGACCAGATGAGCACTCCCAGCTTGAATACACTGTTCACATATGAAAACACCTATATTTGTGCAAACACAAGCTCTTCCCCAAACAGCTATAGAAAAGCAAAATAGAAGCAGTATCTGGTCAGATTACGAACTGGATTTAGTGAACATGTTCAGGAATCTATCTTTCCCCCTGTTCTCTGTATCTTATTACAGTATCTTATTAAAATGCGTTGCCATATTTGTACTAGTAAATAAGTTTATGCACTTAAACCATTGGAAGTCATTAATCCATTTGTGATAGTCACTGTCAAGGCAAGAATTAAGAAAATAAATGTGGAAACTTATCTCATCTTACTATTTCTCTATCTAATCACTTCAATAGTATCCTTCAAGGTCCAGTGCAAAGGTGACATACACTGATACCACAAATGTCATACATTATCACTTATCATGTGCCATGGGCATAAATACTAACTAGGAACATACCATCAAAGGTGCATTCTACCGCATTAGACAGATCGCTAATATTTTTTTAATACCAGCATGTCTATTAAGTCCATTCTGCACCTCATTTGTGAAATGATTAAGTTGCACTGAGACATCTCTGGTATTTCAACTATTTTTAACCTTTCATTGTAGTACCAGCTTAAGTAACTTATTAGCATGAGAATTAGGCATTCTGTGCAGCCACAGTGTGTTATCTATCAATAGACTCTTTGCAAGGGACAGCCTGAGCTCTTGGAGACTCACATGTGCCCTTGCAGCATGCTTAGTTATCTTGCTTTGTTTCTATATGTCAATCTTGCTCTTGAACTCTCTCAAAATGAAACATGTATCTTGCAATCCCACCAAAGGCAAAACTAATATTTGTCTGCAATTTGCAAAACGATTAAATTACAGTTCAGCCACTTGGCAAGAGTGATACTGAAAGCCAGGCGACTCTAAGTTATAATCAGTGGTCTGAATGTATGCAAGATCACATTGCAGTGAAAAGTAAAATACTGCTGATGCAAATGAAGACATTCAAAAAATATGCCTAGACCACTGAAAACTGGGGCCAGAATTTTTGAAGCTCTTCAGGCACCCAAGTGGCCCTTTAGGTTGATGATCAAGTCTCTAACTTCCCCAGAGTCCTAAGTAACTTTCAAATGCAAGGGATATAGTACTAGGGCTGGCAACTTTCTACTCGCACAAAACTGAACACCCTTGCCCCACTCCCTGCCCTGGCCCTCCTCCGAGGCCCTGACCCCCCCACTCACTCCATCCCGCCCCTCCCTCTGTGGCTCACTCTCCCTACCCTCACTCACTCGCTCATTTTCACCGCAGTTGGGGTGCAGGAGGGGGTGAGGACTCCAGGTTGGCGTGAGGGCTTCAGGGTGGGGCCAGAAATGAGGATTTCAGGGTGCGGGAGGGGTGGGGCCCCACCTGTCTCCCCGGATCTGAGCCACCTGGGACTGGTGTAGAAACCTGGCCAGTATCAGCCTGGGGGGAGGGGAGGAGGGGCACAGTGTGGGGGGCTGGGCTGGGCTCCTCCAGGCAAGTGCGTTTTGAGGGTCCCCGGCCAGGGCAGGCCTTAACCTGGCTGATCGCACCACTCCTGAGGGGCCGGAGCAATTCCCGGCCCTGGGACCAGCCCTGGCTGCGCTGCCGGCTCAGTCTGGTAGACACAGTCACCTCCCAGCAGAGACGGTGAGTGCAGCCAGGAGGCAGGGCGTGGGGGAGTGGGTCTCTGGGGAGTCTGGGAGGGTGCTGGGCTGTGAGGGGGGCTGGGAAGATGTGTGTGTTGGGGCAATAGATAATGAGGGTTCTGTGGGAGGTCCTGGGCAGTTGTGGTGTTGTACAGGGAGCTGTGCATTTCTGGGGGAGGTCTGGGGGGGCGCTGGGCATAGTGGGTCTGGGGGGTGCCTCTGGTCATAGGGAGTCCGGGGGAGAGTTGGGTGGGGGGGCTTTGTGGTGTGGCATGGGCCTGCCCCCCGAGGGGAAGGGGCATGCTGGCATCACAGGGCCACTGTGCGTCTGGCAACTGCCGGTTTGTAAATAGTGCCTGGGCTGGGTGGAGCAGGGCCGCTCCTGCCATGCCATGCCATGCCATGCCCCTGTCTGGGATGATTTAGTTGGGGATTGGTCCTGCTTTGAGCAGGGGGTTGGACTAGATGCCCTCCTGAGGTCTCTTCTAACCCTGATATTCTATGATTCTATGCCATGCCCCTGGCTGGCCCCTCGGTCTGGGGACTGACCTCGCTGCGCCATGTTCCATTGCCTCAATGGGGGCCCACAAATATGTTTGGTGCCAGGCCCACAAGAGGTTAATCCGGCCCTGCTGAGATCCTGCAGCACAGTTGTCTAACAAAGGGCAAGTTCCTGCCATGGAATCACAAACTACATTGTGACTAGGTTATCAGTGATATTTAAGGAGATCAATAATATCTCCTGATTACTGAAAAACATAATGCAAACTTGAGGGAAAGTGAATTTTAAATGATGGGTTGCGATTAAACTCCTTATAATCCAGTAGTTCTACACTTTTATCTATTCAGAAAGTCTGAATCTTCTTACCTGCCATTATGCCTCTCTTCCCAAAGTAATTGATACCAATTGGACATACGGTAAGTGCTTCACCGGCCATTGAAGTGTCACTGTATGTGGAGTTGAATGCTACAGCATTATTAGAGTTTAGGTCAGGGACTGAAGTAGCCAATGGCAATTGCAGGGGGACTTAGGTAAGCAGGATGCAATGGCTCACATTAGACACTGGCCAGGACTTGCCTACCCTTGTGAAACATGCAATAGTATTTTATGATCATGCTGGTGAGGACCACAGTTTCTGATTTTTTTTTTTTTGAAACTGCACTTGCCACAGCACTGTGTTCCCTAGCTCTAATAAAAATGTCCCAGAGTTGCAGACTGTGGTACAGTTTTGAAATTCCAGTGGCGATGTCTAAAATGTGCCCTTACTATTGCTAGTAATGCTGCTCAGAGCCGGTCTAAATGACACTGTGCTGGCAGTGATGGGAACTTTGTCTGTTCTAGGGCTCTCCCCGCTACTAATCCTGGTGGACCTGAACTGGTGTTTAGCAATGACTGGAAATTTCTTTGTACACAAACGACCTAGTAGGGACAGGACCTGCTTCATGTTTTTTCAGCCGTAAATAAGGCAGAATTTTAGCGTTAGCAGTGAAGTGAAACTTAAGAGGTGCTGCTAACTCTCCAAAAGGAATAATTGCCACACATTTGTAGGGATTTGGCAGTTTGCTCTGATTTCTTTCCTACCGTGTTTATGAACATGGCAGCACTCCAGTTTTTATTAAATCAAGAAGTTGAAAGTGATTTAAAAGCAGCTAAATAAAATCTAATTTGCCATTTGGTAAGAATGCAAAGATAATTTTCGAGTGCTTTTAATGGGCTTAAAGTTTGACAAGAGAGCCTCTGGTAGTAAACCCCAAACTACTTAAACCCTCCTAATCAAATCACAAGCACATGGAGTCTGCCTGTAATTGATCACACTGCCAGTAATTCAGCAGCACATTTCAGAAGAAGATCCAACTCAAGCAGTTGGACAAAGCGATAAGTTAAAACCCTGGCAGGTTGGGATTTTTACTCCAACACAGTCCTCAGCAGGATAGACCTTGCAGTATGTCTCCCCCTCGATTTAAGGAGTTTATTTAATCAGACCAGATCCTGTTGGTATTAAAATGGAGGTAAAATATGACTATCCCTGTACATCAAAATGACAGCACGCTTCCTTTCAACATACTGAACTCTAGAATTAATAGCCATGTGGGCATGACTATATGCCTGTGGCTCTTTAACCTGCCCACCCGTTAAGCCCTTTGACCCCAGTTCTACAAACACTGTACTCGTGTGAGTAAAGTGACTTGTGCTTTGATGTTTATAGGATCAGGCCCTACGAGGCACAGTGCACTCACAATTCCCGCTGATGTCAAAAGACCTGTAGATGATAGAAGACATGGACTGGATTTCCTGTGGGCTCTCATTGATCATGTGCCTATGTCAATGCCCAACAAATACACAATGCTGCTTTTTATTTAAGTACCTTTTAAGTCAATAATTAAAACAAGATTCTCCAGGCAATGGATCTTTAGGAGATGACTGAGCCCCTGTGATATCTGAAGTGAGTTCCCCTTTCCTATGTTCCCAGGCCAAATAGTCTGGATGTTCACTGCCTATGGTTTCTTAGGCCTAGACAGTGCGGTGTTGACTCGATCTGGTGAGCATGTGACCACAAGAGTAAACCCACAGTGGGACTACTCATGTGTCCAAGCGCTTACCAACATTCAAGGACTGCACAGTCTACCCCTTACGCTATATGTAAACAGCTATGGCTTTGCCACAAGCGCTGTGCATGAGGGAATTGTTCCTCAGACAAAAATCCCTCCCTGATCATCCCCCCACTTTGCTCCACGGGAAAGTAACTAACTTGCTGCTGTTATAGACCAGTAGCAAATTAACTTCCCCTCTGCACAGGCTTAGCTCTGCCTTGCCCACTGCCCACCCACTGACTGTAGAGTACAAGGGGGAATAGTATGTGCATGGGCCTGTGCACTACTGAAGGCCCAACGCCGAGGTCCAGCAAGACTGCCATGAGGCATCAGGGGTGTTCTGACACCTTCCTCCCCAGCTGTGCAGTCCAGGACACGGTCTAGCCCTCAGTAAACCACAGGGACCTAGAACTATACTTTTACATCACAATACTAATATACACCTGTAGCGGGGTGGTCACCCCGCTCCTGCCCTGAAGGGCATAAAACAGCCCTGGGAGAGGGCTGTAGCGGGGAAAAGCCAGGCTGATTGGGGGAAGCAGCCACAGGCGGGGCCATGCCCCAATCAGGCCACAGCTGATCCTATAAGAGCGCTAAGGGCCAGAGGCTAGGAGACAGATTCTCTCTCTAGCCTCTTGAGAGAGAAGGACTTGGCTGCCTGGGAAGCTGAGAAGGGTATCTAGGGTGGAGCAGTGCTGGGGAAGGGCAGAGAGAGCTGGGGAGCTCCAGCCTAGCAAAGCTGCAGGCCAAGCTAAGGGCCCACAAAAGGGTACTAGGGCTGCAGGGGGCAGCTCAGATATAGGCAGAGGCAGCTGGTCCAACCCCCCTTGCCAATGATGAGTGGTTTATAGACTGCCGTCTGCCCCAGGGAGCAGGGGCTAGATGATGACTGGCAGTAGCCACTGAGGCAAGGTGGGGATAGTGGGTTGGGGTTTCCCCTGGGAGGGGAGATCCAGAGCAAGGGGGTATTGTGGTGGGCAGAACCCCTGGGCAAAAGGGCACCAGGATCTGGGAGGGACATGGGGCCAGCGGCAGGCGAGACACTGGCTTGCAGAGGGCGCGCTGGGCTGGGAGAGCTAATTCCCAAGATGACCAGCAGGAGGCGCCGCGCTGGTGAGTCCTCATCCCGCCACAACACCCTACAAAGCAAAGTTCTACCCTCTAGATCAAATTCACTTCCCATTTTGCAGTGTCCCTGGGCACAGGGGCGGCAGGTTTGTATAATTTTTGGTGATGCCCAGAACAGGTCCAAGTCCTGCCCCGCCTCCGCCTAGTAAGCCGATATTTTTTAAAATAATGTAAAAATGTGAGGGCTTGGGTGGGGCTGGTAATGAGGGGTTTGGGGTGTGGGAGCAGCTCAGGCAGAGGGTTGGGGTGCAGGGGTGAGGGTTGTGGGGTGGGGCCAGCGATGAAGGGTTCACGATGCAGGAGGGGCCCCAGGGCTGGGGCAGAGGGTTAGGGTGTGGGGGGATGAGGGCTCTGGCTGGGGATGAGAGTTTTGGGGTGTGGGAAGGGCTCAGGGCTAGGGCAGAGGGTTGAGGTGCGGGGGGATGAGGGCTCTGGCTGGGGATGAGGGTTTTGGGGTGTGGGAGGGGCTCAGGGCTGGGGCAGAGGGTTAGGGTGCGGGGGCGTGAGGGCTCTGGCTGGGGGTGCAGGTTCTGGGGTGGGGGCAGGGCTGGGGATGAGGAGTTTGGGGTGCAGGCAGGCTGCCCTGGGGCTGGGGCCAGAGAGGAGGACTCCCCCCAGCCCTCTCCCTGCCAGCAGCCGTTAGCTCTGGGGGAGGGGCCTCCCTCTCTCCCCTGGCAGCACACTCACCTTGCACCACTGTCACTGCACGTGCTCCTAGGGCCCCTCTCAGGTCCAGGAAGCCCCCTTACCACCTCTGTGGTGGGTGGCGGGAGGGAGGGAACAGCTGCCATCACATGTGCACCTCCTCCCCTGCAGCTGCCCCTCACTGTAGCCTCACTGGGGGTGGGGCATGGGGCTGCCCCTTGCCCAGTGTGGGGCAGGAGCGGTGATTGTGGGCGTGGGGGCCCCCTGTGCTGGTGGAGGGTCCTGCCAGAAAAGGGAGGGATCTGAAGCGGAAGGGCAGGGTCAGGGTCAGCCTGCCCTGGCAGTAGTGGATGGGGGGGCGCTAGGACCCTGCGGTGGCAGTTGATGCCAGGAGCTGGCAGAGCAGAGCACAGAGCTGAGGCAGGGACGCTCTTGGGCCCGGGGGAGGCGCGTGGGGGTGGCAGGTAGGGGCCGGGGGACACTTGGGGGAGGTGTGCGGGGGCAGCAGGTGGGGCCGAGGGAGAGACCTGGCCCCAAACATTGGTGGAGCTGGGCCCACAGCCTCTGAATATTGCTGTAGCCCAGGCACCACGGGCCCAGGGCTGGCTCCAGCTTTTCTGCCGCCTCAAGCAGCAAAAAAAAAAAAAGACGCGCGGTGGCACTTCGGCGTCAGCTCAATCGCGCCGCTTCTTCTGTGGCAGGTCCTCCCTCTCTTCCTCTTTGGCGGCAATTCGGCGGCAGCTCAAAGAGAAAGAGAGGGAATGAGGGACCCGCCACTGAATTCCTGCCGAACACCCGGACATTCTACCCCAATACCGGACCGAGTGCCGCCCCTTTAAATTGGCTGCCCCACGCACCAGCTTCCTATGCTGGTGCCTGGAGCTGGCCCTGCACTGGCCCATATAACTTGCCACCCCTGCCCGGGCAGAGACTCCTACAGGAGGCAATACAGTTGCTGGCCTCCTCTCTGGACTTCTTCCACTGGTGGATGTTGGTAGGCAGGTACTGAATGGGCATCACCCCCAACTGCTCCATTCCATTTCTTCGCTGCTCACCAGCACTACCTGTTTCTTGGGACTGTGGGCCCCCAGCATTTAGGAGGCTGGGATTGCCTTATGTTGCTCCAACCACTCAGACTCTTTGCTACCAGGGTTCATCTTCCAGCATTGCTGGGCAAACCCTGAGTGAATTAAACCCTCTGGTGACCGGGCTGAGTTAACCCTAGCTCTTGGAGATGACATGCTAACAGCGCCTCTCAACGCTGAGCTGTGCAAGGAATTCTTGGACAAGAAAGTGTACCCAGAACCTGCTCCAGCTCCCCCGAACAATCAAGTTCTGCCACTGACTTCAAGGAGAGCAGGATGGGGCCAACAATACCTACAGTTTGAGGATAACATTCTGATTAAAGACAGTGTAATTAGAGTAGTGCCTCAGGTGGTGGCTTGAAGCACAGAGCCCAAGACTCAATTACTTTAATCATTTGAACAAGACCAGTAATTTCCTAGAAATTGCTGCCCAAAACCGCATGCTGGCTTAATAATAGCACCCTACAAAGACATGCAGTGCACCCAAGTTTTATTCTGGTTCTAGTCTCTTGTCTAATTCCTCCTGTGTTTAGCAGTGCTATGAACATGGTATGAACTACCTGTGTTGGACAGGGAATGCCTTGCCTTGCTCATTTCAGTGAAACCCTTGAGCTGATCAAAAAGCAGCAGTGATATGCTACTCCTCCCAGAGCTTCCATATCACAGCTGGAAGGACGATGTTGGAGGAATGCTTGGGAAAGAAAACAAAGAAATATAGGGCCTGTAGTGCCTTTGCTATTATGAAATGGAATTCACACATAAAAAGAAAGTCAGCACTGGACAGTGCTGACATGGATATTGAGTAGGGTGACATGGAGAACCAATCAGAAGTCTCCCTTTGTGTTCTGAGTTCTAAAGCCTGTTCATAATTCATATCAAACAGCTGCCAACATTTGGTGCACTCACTTTACTAAGACCAGCAATTGATGACGGGCCAAAGAAATCACCACGTGCCTATGTACTGTTACTTCACAAGCTTGGGATTCCCCCTTGGTGACAGATCAGATCCTTTGCTCAACTCTCTCCTCTTCTTGGGATGCTGTGTTTTTGTAGACCCCTAGATAGATGAATGAACAAACAAAAAAACCCCAAAGACTTGTCATAAGCACCTCTGTCAGTTCCCAGACCTGCTGGTTTAAGTCTTGAACAGTAATTCTGAAAGAAGGAACAAAAACCCAAGCTTGGGAGAAACTAGCTAGCTGAATTAGAGGCTTTATTTGCTAGCTGGACTTTCAGCTCCCAGTCAAGTTCAGGAGACTATATAGTTCCCAAACTGGCAAGTTTACAATGCCCCTCTGCCAAGCAAACCCACTTTTAACCCATTGGTCCTTGAGAAACCCCTCTAATAGATACGTGGCTCAGGGGTTCCTCTCCTGAACTGGGATGGGCCAGTGCATCTCTCAGGTATGTTGCCACTGCATGTATTTGTATGCTTCTGCACACTCCATTTGTACACTCCAGTTTGGGTTCCATGTCTGCATTTACCTTTTGCAGCACTTCATGTAGGGTTATGCTCTTTGCCAAAATATGAGACCCAAAAGGAGTTGGAGGCTTGGGAGAGCAAACTAAAACACTATATGGTGTATTTCCTGAAAACAAGCTTGGAGCTGATTCCTGCAGGGATCCCCATTGACTTTGGTGGAGCTCAAGTGTCTACTGCACGATGCTCATTGTAGGACCTAAGCCTTTCTAAGGTGCTTATCTACTTGGTATTGAAGTGCTGAACAAAATGAGTCTATGAAATGGCTTTGTTGTTATCAAGGCTGATTCCCCACTCTGGCACTTCAAGTGCAGAAGGTGGGGGCCTGCAAGGATTTTAAAAATTAATACTGGGCACTCCAGGCTTGTATTAAACTTCCAAGGTTACAGCTTTTCTCTGACTTTGGCTTGGTAAATGCTGCCACCACCCAAATGCAAAGCCCTTTTTCGGATTCCAGGAAAGTGCACTTGGGAATTCCTTCCTATAGGGTACCCTCAAGCACTTTCAGCCCCCGCCCACCTCTTGGGGAAGAGCTAAGATAGAAAACAAAGGGAATTAGCTGTTGCCACCAGCTAATTTAACAACATATGCACAAACCTTTTAGGACACCAAAAATCAAATCCTGTTCTTAAAAATGGTACATTTTATTAAAAACAAAAAGAAAGAAAATACATCTGGAACCAGGGCCGGCTCTATGCACCAGCAAAACAAGCTGGTGCTTGGGGCGGCACATTTCTAGGGGCGGCATTCTGGCGCCGGCCATGCCGCCCCTAAAAATGTGCCCCGGCCACCCTAGCTCACCTCCGCTGCTGCCGCTCGCGCGCCATGGCGCGCGAAACAGCTGATTCGCGCGCCGCTGCTCCCCCTCCCTCCCAGGTTTGAGAGCCTGGGAGGGAGGGGAAGATCCCGAGCGGCCGCAGTGCGTGAAACACCTGATTGGCGCGCTGCTGCTCCCCCTCCCTCCCAGGTTTGAGAGCCTGGGAGGGAGGGGGAGATCCCGAGTGGCCGCGGCGCACGAAACAGCTGATTCGCGCACCGCTGCTCACCCTCTGGGAGGGAGGAGGAGACCCCGAGTGGCCGCGGCGCGCGTGCTGCTTCTCCCCCTCCCTCCCTCCCTCCTAGGCTTGAGAGCCTGGGGGGAGGAGGCAGGGCTGGGGATTTGGGGAAGGGGAGAGTTGAGGTGGGGCCGGGGGTGGAGTAAGAAAAAAACGGGGGGGCGGCCAAAATTGTTTTTGCTTGGGGCGGCAAAAATCCTAGAGCCGGCCCTGTCTGGAACTTAGGCTTTTGCAAGAGTTTAAAAGAGCAATTCCAAAAATTAAGCACCCAAACTAGCTTTCTTGGGGGTTCAGCTTAAAGGTTGCAAGCAAACAAAAGCATCTGGGGTTAGCACAGAGGAGTCCATAAACCTTACAGAAAATAAAAGAAACCTAATTGCGTCTTTCTAGACATTTCCTAATCTACTTACATATTTGGGTAGTTCTAGGTATAATCTGATGATTTCCATACCTGGCAAAAAGCTTTCTACAGCATAGTCATAGCCCTGACTTTGCTCTGTTCCCCTCTCTCCGGAGACCAACCCAGAACACAAAGGGAAAGCTTTTTTCCCAATTTTAAAAAGTTCTAGTCTTCCCATTGGCTCTTTTGGTCAAGTGCCCACTCGCTTTTCTTTACCTCGGGGACTTCTTAACCCTTTACAATTACAGGTAAAGCAAGCGGCCACCAAGAGGGACTTTATAGCTAACTGGCTGGCTGTTTGTCCATGAAAGGGAGCTACCCCTCTCCCCCTTCATTTATCACAGCTGTTCATTCCTTCCTGTCCACAGCAGTGTATGAAGTCAAGTACTTGATTAGCAACTGAGAAGCAGATTTTTTCTTTTCTTGATCACTTCAAAGCCACGCAATGCATGAGGCAAGGCTGATAAATTAATTAAGGGCAGCATTAAAGTGGTCCTCTAGGGCTAACTGGGCTACTCAGAGTATTAGGGGTTGGAGCCATGCTCCACCTCTCCTTTACTTCCTCCTTAGTGAGTGGTTCCCCCACCCCCATTCTGTTTATGTTGTTGAATAAAGCAGCATGTTCCAAGCCTGCAGTACTGTAACTGGAGCATGTTTCTTGTGCACTGAGTGGTTCCTCTACAAAAAGGACCATTTCTTGAAAATATTTACATAGGTAAGAGCTAGGGGTGAGTGAACATCATACAGTTGAAAGACTGGGGGTTTGAAAAGCTGAAAGATTTTGAAATGGGGAGTGTTTGTAAAATGACTTGAAATCTGCAAAGTTCTTTTCTCCTGTAATTCAAACCCATGTATTTTTCCTTGGGACAAAGTTCTAGTCTGCCAGAGCCAGCAGGGATAGTACCTCACTGTACTGCCTGAAGTACTTGGCATCCCCACCTGCTGTCAATGAAGAGGCTATCCTGAGCCTCCAGCCTCCAATCAGTATTCCTTATGACTGACACAGTTCAGCATTGCTGTAGACAGTATTGCTAACTCTTGCAATTCTATCATCTTGTAATATTTTTTTTTCTTGAAGGCCCAGTGCCTGGAAGCATGTAACTGAGAATCTTGGCTTTCATTTAAAAAAGTTGCTAGACTTGATGATTGTGGGGAAGAGCCTGAAAACATGATCAAAGTGTATATCCATAAAGGCTTAAAAAACAGCAAGCAAATGAACCCAAAAATCATGAGTCAAGCCCCCCACACCAAGCTGTGCTTTTTAGAAAATAAATATGAACACTTCTAGCTGGCAATTCTGCTTTCTTAAATGTCTCAGTCCTTGACATCTTTAAGGTCCATTTTAAAAAACTTTTGTATGTGACAATTCTCACTGAAATGCTGACCCCCTGTGTCCTTCAGCAGTGCTTGCAGCATTTCCATCTTTGGGGGCTTTGTTCCTCTTTCCTCCTACACTCCAGGGTGTCTCTGGATGCAGTGTTTTCCCCAGGAATTGAAATTAGGGGGCATTCAAAAATACAGGGGCAGGGGTGAGCACTGATGAGGGGTGAGACCGTTAGGGCAAAGGTGGGCTGTATGGCACCATAGTAAAAACTGAAAAATGTTTAATGACCACTTTATTAGATTTAACTCAGGTTTTTAAATCCTCACACAAATTAAAGTTGGCTACACAAGCCTACTATGAAGCACTATATCTACGTTCTTCTTGATTTCTTGTAATTTTGTACAACTCTGTTAATGAACGTCTCGAATGCTGTGAATTCATTTTTGGAGGCTTCTCATGTATCCGCTACTTCCAGTCCTTTGTGATATGCTCATGATTACGCAGAAGGCGACTTCTTTCAGAACCCAAAATTCTATTCAATGAGGAAAAAGAATGCTCAACTGTAGCTGTTGTGACTGGGACTAGAAAGAGATGAATCCTACTTCTTTCATCCCAGGAAACAGCACAAAAATTGGGTTGAACTGCTAGAAGTTGAAGTCAAATCTTCATTTGTTCGTCGTATGATATTGCACTCTGTGTTCAAATTCTCTATTGTGTCCTGATCACGTGGCAGCCTCATTGCAAATAGTGCCTCACTTCACTCAACTGTTGGTGTTTTATAAGACAGGCATCTGTAAAAGCTACCTAGAGGTTGATAGAAACCAGAAGTAGCTGTTGTAGAGATGGAAGAATCAAGTCTGTGTACTTTACTTTTTGAGATGGCTTAACAAACACTTATTCTCCTCTTAATTTAAGGAGTCAATATAAGTGCCTTAATTAGTCAACTTCTGAACTGAAGTATTTGCTTCTTCAGTATGTTTTCAATGGATATCTCTCTGATTGATCCAGAGAGATTGTAACTTCCATTGCTGGACAGAGATCTACTACTGTTGTAGCAGATGCCTGGATGGCATTGTTTAATAACCCAATTGGTTTCAACTGTAGACTTACAAGAGAATGGCGATTGTCTTCTCTGAACTTAGTATCCAAAGTAGTCCACCAGCCTCACTACTTAGATCCATCCCATCTCGGGAGATACTTTCCAAAGCCAATAATAATGGTTGCAGTAATTTTAAGACAACAGCCAAGGATCGCTCATGAGAAAACCAGTTGGTTTTCTCAGGTTGGGCTAATTTGAACTTCATTTCCAATGTATCGTTCATATTTTCCAAGACACTCAGTCCTTTTGGACTGTTGCTGGAAAAAAAAGAGTATAATGAAGACATTAAATTTATGGCTTTTTAAATGCCTTTTGAAGATTCTGCAGCTCGTACTAGTACTAGTTGGAGTAGATGGCTTCTGCAGTGTGTATAGGAGCGTTCGGAGTTACTTTTCTCTGAGCAAAGCTTGTACGCTACTATGTCTTCCAGAGAAGTTTGCAGCTCCATCAAATGAACAAACAGCCATCTGTTTGGGGTTCAATTTACAAACATTTAACTCTTCTAAGAGGTGGGTTGTCAGAGATGCAGCCGATGTGTCTTCTATAACTTGAATATCTAGAAATTTATCTACTGGCCTACCACTGACATCAAGCTAACGTACATAGTGACTTAATACTTGATACTCATTTGCATCGGTTCATTCATCGTCCATGTGTGCACATTTTTTGAATGCGGTGAGAGAGTTCTTCACTTTTTCAACTGCTGAGTTTTTCACTGTTGCACGGCATGCTTCTAACCAGTCAGTTGACTTTCTTGAAGAAAGATAGTGAGCATTTGCAGGTCTTGCTTGGAAGGAACCAGTGTCCAACTTCAGGATTAACATATGACAATGCACTTACCACACACTACAAACTGGAGGCCAATGTTATCTCTTGCTAAAAGAGAAAGTATGATGTGACAGCCATGTTTGTTTGAATAAACTGCGTTGTGTTTCCAGCATTTTAATGGCCTTGTTAAGTACTTCTAAAATTGGCTTTGACAATGACTGGCTTATAAGGCTTTCTGCAAGTCAGTGCAGTCCAGAGGATTGGTGTTTTTCAGCCTTTTCACATAGTTTGTCAGCATTGGCTTTGCTGATTGGTCTGGCAAACCAAGCTCCTCCACTTTTACTATATAAATCCATGGTATGCTCACATCTTGAATACTGCATGCAGTTCTAGTCACCCATCTCAAAAAAGAGATATAGGAGTTGGAAAAGGTACAGAGAGAGGCAACTAAAATGATTAGGGGTATGGAACAGCTTCCATATGAGAAGAGATTAAAAAGACTGGGACTTTTCAGCTTGGAAAAGAGAGGACTAAGAGGGGCTATGATAGAGGTCTATAAAATCTTGACTGGTGTGGAGAAAGTGAATAAGCTCCTTTACATAATACAAGAACTAGTGGTCACCCAATGAAATTAATAGGCAGCAGGTTTAAAACAAACAAAAGGAAGTACTTCTTCACACAACACACAGTCAACCTGTGGAACTTCTTGCCAGGGGATGTTTTGAAGGCCAAAACAAGGGTTCAAAAAAGAACTAGATAAGTTCATGGAGAATAGGTCCATCAATGTCTATTAGCCAGGATGGACAGGGATGCAACACTATGCTCTGAGAGCCTCTGCTTGCCAGAAGCTGGGAGTGGACAACAGGGGATGGATCACTTGATAATTGACCTGTTCTATTAATTCCCTTTGAAGCACCTGGCGTTGGCCACTGTCAGAAGACAGGATACTGGGTTAGATAGACCATTGGTCTGACCCAGTATGGCCGTTCTTATGTAAAAATTAATTATAATATAATGTTTAGTACAGAAACTCCCCAAAATAACGACCTCTCGAGATAGCAACAATGTGGGATAATGACCTTGGCAAATAACTTGTTTTAAAAATCTTGGCCTACTAGGAAACGTATATTTATATAAGTTTTTCACTCACAAATCTAGCATTCTGGAGCAAAGTCACTAAAACGTTCCTTTAACTTGCCCCTCCCTTTCCCCTCCACCGTACCCCACTCATAGTTGTTGTCCTTGGTCAGTGAAGACCAAGAGTTCAGAGGTGCTTTCGCATGAGCTCACCTCCCACCCTGGGGAGGTGCAGGGGAAAAGGCACCTTGCTCGTTCCTCCAGCTGCTCGCCACTTGCTCTGGCCGCTCACTCTGGCTGCTGTTGTCTGTCATGCCACCATTCACTCTACCACTCCATCGCTGATGGCCCTGCACTGTCACCTTCTACTGCCACCTGCCACTGTGACCTTTGTGAGTCGGTCTCTTGAGGTTCCACCCAGCTCTCAGTGGGGGAACCTCACAGTGAGTGCAGGCTGTCTGTCTTTTCTACAGAAATGCTGTCCTGCAGCATGCTTAAGCACTTAGACCTGATTATTAGTGATTTCAGCTGTAGTGATCACTTAAGAAAACAAAAGACTCTCTATGGAGCCTAATAAGCTCTATCTTTAAATAGGGGAGGGGGCAGGTCAAATAGTGCCTGTGACTCTGTGATCAGTGGTTAATTTGTAATGAAAGAGGTGCCGGGGCTCAAGCAATTTTTTTCTTTCATAACTGATGCAGGAAGCCCAGAGGTCCCGGGGCTATGAAGTGCCAAGCCTAGAGGTGCCGGGGCTCAGCCCTGGCAAAAATTAAGCATTGAGGGTGACCCCCTCAATGAGGACAGGCGAAGTATAGTTCTGCTGCTCGTTACTTATACAGTAAGGAGAACAACATTTCATCATCCCCACATTCAATACTAAAATGGTTTGTAACCCAACACTAGCCAAAATTGATCATTTGGGCAACACAGCTCTATCTGCTGGATACCTAGGCAGAGTAGGTGAGTTCACGTAAATACAGTCTGGTCCTGAAGCCTTCCCCCATCCCCTGGCTCATCACTAGCTGTCAGGGGAGAACTCATTCAGACCTTGATTACAAATTATGATTTGTAATTATAAGGTTGGCCAACATTGCCGAAATGAATGTGCCAGCTCTGGCAGAAAAAAACAATAGCTGTGTGAAGAAGCTAGTCTTTGTTCATACTTTTCAAACCTATTATACTTTTTTGGGTACAAGTATTTTATCATATATCATATGCTTTTAAAGTGTATTAATGTTTCAATTTCAATTCAAATTTCCAACCAATGACTAAAGTGGCAACACTGCATGTAACTAGTTGACCACTGGGCGGGTGTTGGGGAAATTCAGGGGGGGCGTAGGGAAATCCCTGTCTGGATGGCCTAGCTGTATTGCTGAGGCACTCGGTACGTCTGTCATTCGCACCACCATTCTGGTGCACAGAGTTCTGCCGCTTGCCTCCTCTCTCTCTACAAGGTAGCCTGTAGCTTTGAGCACTTCCACCAGAGCTTAATTTGTATTGGGATGCAGGCCTGTCACTCTTTTCATGCCAGGGCATAGCCCCAGCAACTCTTCTGTCAGTGGCGTTTAGTAATGCACACAATTCTACACTTGTGTGCAAGGTGTGTCCTTGTATGTATGGTGTGTGTGAGGTCATGCTGTGCAGAGGGTGCCATTTTGAGCCCTGGTACATTATTATTATTATTTATTTTTATTGTATTTTATTTATTTTATTATTTTCACAAACTAAGCACTGCCTGACACCCATCTAAATGTAAGTGTGTTGGTGACATTCTGGGCTGCATGCCCTAGTTTCCTCAGAGGAGACAAAATTGAGACTACTCCTCACCTCTTCACCTTTAATTGGCAAGATTTCTCTTTCCCCTCTTTGTGGTCTCTTACTCACTGTCTTGTCCATGAAACATGAGCCAATAACACTTGAATTTGAGTCCAGCCTTTGAAACCATGATATTCAAGTAGGCTCAAAATTAGGCAAGATTTCCTCAGCCCCAGGAACAACACCCACTGTAGGCAGTGATTGTACAATGAAGCTCACAGACCTTTGATAGTACCAGTCGTTCGCAACCTGTCTGTCCTTGCAGCAGGGATATATCGACTCCATGGAAAATAATATGATGCACCTACTTCTTGTGCGTAACAATTTTCTAAAGAATATCTTCCTATTTCTAATGGGATCCTGACACCAAGAAGGAGTTAATGCCACACAGCAAAAGTTTGATTGAAGTTTCATTCAACGTTTCTCAGCAAACTATGCTTATCGGTATATTCATTTCAGAAATGTCTCCAGTTCACAGCAACATATACAATTCCACACTGTAATAAAGCAGTGAAATTTCATTCCTCATGGTTTTTAAGAGAATCTGGAGTTCAGGAGAAGATAGTGAAATTTACTCCTTCCGTGAAACCTTTTCCAGGGCACATCACAAGCTCTTTAGCATTATCCTCCCTCTTCTCTAATGTCCCTGATTTTCATGGCTATTTTTGATATTGAATCACATTTTTTGAGTCAATTTTTATTAACATCTGAGATTGAAAGATAAGAAATTGATGGATTTTCATAATATTGCTCTATGTGTTTTCTCTCAAGTATGATTTAACCTGTTTTGGACACTGCTGTTGAATGGAATTCTTAACCCTTTGCTCTCTGTGGGCATATGCTTACATCCCTGCTCATGTGCAGTAGTACCTTGTTTAACTAGTGCTCTGTGGGACTACTCAATGTGAGCAAGGTTGGCTAACTCTGGCCTTTGTGTCAAGCCACAATCCTGCACATACCAACCCATGTGCTCATCTTTACTTCCATGAACAGTCCCATTTGAACTAAAGGGAGAAGTAGTCCTTAGGACTCTAATCTGTAATAGGCGGGAGCAGTCCCCTATTTCCATGGTACTGCTCATGGGAGTAAAGCTGAGCACATGGGTCTGTTTGTGCAGGACTGAGGCCTCTGAGGGTTTGAGGCCTAAGCAGTAAATTCAGATTGCACAGTTGCTTTCAGATGTGGCTCAGCAATGACACATTAGGGATAGCTCAGTGGTTTTAGCATTGGCCTGCCAAACCCAGGGTTGTGAGCCCAATCCTTGAGGGGGCCATTGCGGGATCTGGGGCAAAAATCTGTCTGGGGATTGGTCCTGCCTTGAGTAGGGGGTTGGACTAGATGACCTCCTGAATTCCCTTCCAACCCTGATATTCTATGATAGTCAGATTTTGGCTTCACTGTCCACTTGTGACTGCCCTGAAAATTTGTTGAAATATTTTGCAGGATTGCTATAGCCTTGGCTAAAAGCTTTCTAATGTTTCCCCTAGAACATAAGAAACTCCAGATGAACTGGACTGAAGGACAATGATGAATTCAACTGAAACTGTAGTGCT
This sequence comes from Terrapene triunguis, assembly GCF_002925995.2. Lineage (NCBI taxonomy): Eukaryota > Metazoa > Chordata > Testudines > Emydidae > Terrapene > Terrapene triunguis. The sequence goes on from NW_020664439.1 coordinate 3,686,229, forward strand.
TTTCAAAGGTCTCCTCTCAAATCAGATTATGGATGTTGTTCCAGCTGTCTGCAAGGTCCACTGAAATACATACACTGTCCATGTGGAGATAACCTTGCCATTTACAGATTTCTTCAAAAGTTTTCAAGTACTGGATGTTGAGGGAAATTCAGGGGTATCATTTTGGGATAGGGCCCCACGCACTGTTTTCAAGTGGGCTTTCTCAACCTCATGCACCGCAGATTCCCACCTTGCACCAACTCTTGTTCACTCCACTTCTGAATTCCTGCCTCATTAGCCTTCAGAAGATGATCCCTTTCCTGCAAGCCTTGGGTGAGGATGTTCCAGTATTAACTTACTGCCTGCTCTTCTCTCGCTGTAGACAACTGCAGCCACCTCCTGCATCTCTCTCTCTCCCACCCATCACTCTGTCTTCTCCCTTCCTCTCTCCCTGAGTGTCTCCCACTGTCCCCAAATAGTCTTGGAATTTCTTTTCATCTGCAATCCAACTTTCAGAAGGTGTAGAAAAGCAGACCCTACTGGAAGGAGGCCAGAGCACTGCAGATGCTCTCGGGTGGTGTCGGGCTCCATGCTTTTTGGAGGAGGTATTTATGTCCCAAAGGAAAACGCTTTCTGGAAGGACATACACTTTAAAAATGCTGGATCCTCATGGGGTGGTTTGTGGTATGTTGCTTGGCACTGAGGGTGGTGAGGAACTGTGACAGTGGCAGCCCAAATGCCAGCCCTTGCCCAGGCTGCAGGCATTAGCTAAAAACTGACAACCTCATAGCTGGAGACCAGACCAGGTTACCTTTAAGTTAGTTTTTCCTCAAAATAGGTATTAATCTTATTAAAATCTAGTTAGTATTTAGACTCTCATACATGCAGCAACATACAAGCATTTCATAATCTCTCTTATCCCATGCTATAAGGTAATATTTAAGTGTTTGCTCTAAAACTGTACACCCCCACACTCAGGAGAGAAACATTGGCAGGTGTGAAATACTAGTTTGCCACAGGAGGGTGTTATCTCTTGCCCAACAAAAGAAGACCCATGGGCACCAGACAAACAGCTGTGGAATATCAGAGGACAAAAGACTTGGATCGCTCCCCCCCCACCCCTAAAGAGCAGGCGGGCAGGTGAACTTGTCCCATCATCTTGAGCTCTGGGAGAAGGGAATAAAAATCCCTGACAAGAAGAAACTGCATCTTTTTGGCTGTTTGAACTCTGAAGGGCCAGAGATCTCCAGGGGTTGCCTCCTGGTCCTGCCTTGAAAGACACTTTGAATAGACAGATCACTCTTAGGATTTAGATAGTAACTAATTGGTGTGTATATGTTTGCGTGCTTTAACCTGTAAATAACTCTTATTCCTTTTTCCTAGTTAATAAATCTTTTAGATAGTTTAATGTGTTAATTACAGTGTTGGCTACAGGGATGGTCTTTGGTGTAGGATCTAGAATATCAGTTGATCTGGGGTAAGTGATTGATCTCTTGGGACTGGAAGCAACCTGAATGTGGTGTGATTTTTTTTGAGGGGGGTAGGGGGTGTAAGTGACCATTTATCACTAAGTCCAGTTTGGGTGGCAAAAAAGACTGGAAAGTCTAAGGGAACTGTCTGTGATTCCATGGTAAGACTGTGATAGTGATCCAGGAGTTCGTATTTGTTACTGGCTTGGTGAAATCTAATTATAGAACATCACATCAGGTGTCCGCCTTGTTTTTGACAGTCTTCCCTGAGGTAGGCACACACGGTTGTGAGCCACTCCAGACAGTGTGACAGGAACCTTGTGTGGTTTTTACAGAACTAGATTTTGTAGAGCCCTGTGGTATGAATTCCCTTAATCTGCTTGAATCTATCCCCTTTCCCCCCCAGTAGATGGTATGGCAAGGCTTGGCAAAAGTCCTATGCGTGTATTGTCTTTTTGTTCAATGGAGATGAGTAAACAGAATTAGAGGCTCTAATTTTATCAGTTAACTAGATGATCATAAAATGAGATCTGTAACCTATACGGAATAAGAATATGAATGGATGAAGATCAGGAAATAATGGAGCACTAAGAATATGGATAAAAAGCCCAGCCCTGAACCATGTGAGAGTGGATTAAAGATCCCCTCCACTCCCCCCAGAGCTCAGGTGGATTGCAACTGGACTTCAGAACAAATATCATGGGAAAATGGTATTTTAATAACCTTTTTCTGATGGCTGGTATTTCATCCTGTATTTGACCTGCACTTCTGAATGTTTGTCAAAAATAGTTGCTCTACTAAAATCCTATATTACTCACCAGTTTGCTATGGAAGATTGGAATAACCTATTCAGCAAATTAAAGCTTGGAAGCTCAGGTTTTTAAAACACTGTGTGATGGTAAGTGGTGATATTTGCTGTGTTTTTTATCAGTATATATTAAAGAAACCTTTGTAGCCTAGATTAATCCTTTTTTCTATTAACTATGTGCCTTCAAAGTTCACTCTGGCATTTTTCATACAGTTAATGATACAGGGTCAGACAGGAAGGAACAAACATTTATAAAGGCATTTATTAAAACTGGAAGTGTTCAGATTGGAAAGAGTAAGAGTAGCAATGTTTAAATCCATGTATTTGTTAAAATGGGCACAGCTAACTGTTTAAAGGAATAGACTCTGGATGCAGCAAAGGTAGGTACGTACTAAACAACAGTCCCTGTATTTGCTCCCTACAAGTAGGGTTGCCAACTTTCTAGTCGCACAAAACAGAACACCCCTGCCCTGCCCCTTTTCAGAGGCTCTCCCCCCACTCTATTCCCCCCTCCTGCCATTGCTTGCTTTCCCCCACCCTCACTGGGCTGGGGCAGGGGGTTGGGGTGTGGGAGAGGGTGAGGCCTCCGGCTGGGAGTGCGGCCTCTGGAGTGGGGCCAGAAATGGGAGGTTCAGGCTGCAGGAAGGGGCTCCGGGCTTGGGCAGGGAGTTGGAGTGTAGGAGGGGCTGAGGGGTGCGGGCTCTGGGATGGGGCCAGGGATGAGGGGTTTAGGGTGCCAGAGGGGGATTAGGGCTGGGGCAGGGGGTTGGGGTTTAGGAGGGGGTGCGGGGTGAAGGCTCCAAGAGGGGGCTGGGGCAGGGGTACAGGCTCTGGGAGGGAGTTAGGATGCGGGAAGGGGTGCAGGGCTGGGGCAGGGGGTTGGGGTGCAGGAGGTGGCTCAGGGATGGGATAGAGGGTTGAGGTGCAGGCTCTGGGAGGGAGTTAGGGTGCAGGAAGGGATTCCGACCTGGGGTGAGAGTTGGGGTGTGAGAGGGGGTGCTTATCTCAGGCAGCTACCGGTCAGCGGCACAGTGGGGCTAAGGCAGGCTCCCTGGCTCCACATAGCTCCCGGAAGTGGTCGGCATGTCCCTGTGCCCCTAGGCGGAGGGGCCGGGGGCTCTGCGCGCCGCCCGCCCCTGCAAGTGCTGCCCCTGCAGCTCCCATTGGCCACGGTTCCTGGCCAATGGGAGCTGCAGAGCTGGCACTGGGGCCGGGGGGGAGGGCAGCATGCAGAGCTTTCCTGATCACCCCTCTGTGTATGGGCTGCAGGGACATGCCGGCCGTTTCCAGGAGCTGAGCAGAGCCAGGGCAAGCAAGTAGCCTGCCTTAGTCCCGCTGCACCACCGACCGGACTTTTAACAGCCCGGTCAGCACCAGCCAGATGCCTGGCTCTACCTACAAGTTTGCTTGTGTAGATGAGGAAGTGTGATTTAGTGTTTATAGGACTGGGAGCCAGGAATCCTGCATTCTATTCCCAGCTGGTCCATTGATACACTGTGCAGTCTTTGGCAAAATCTCTTAACCCCCCTGCCTCAGTTTACCTATGTAAAGTACCTAAAATAAAACGTATAACTTAATGGATGTTGAGACTATATAGAATTATAATTAGTAAAGCAATTTCTGTTTCTTGGCTGAAAGGTGTACTGTATAGCTGCATTAGAGATAACAACTGCATCATTTTTAATTACAGGTCAGGAAAACTGGATTTGTCAGTTGTATCAAGCCTGTAGTTAAGCTTGCATAACCCTTTCCATTGTAAGACTGGCTCCTTTTCCTTATACTGTAACTGTATGGGCTGACATTTTCCAGGCTGGATTTCTTTTTCTTTTTTAAAGCTTCAGCACAATTGGTTCAGTTGTTTCCAAAAATGCAGCTAGGGAAAATGTTTTCTGTGTTCAAGTCTTAAAGATGTTTTGACAAGCAGCTCTAGTGCCTCAAGACATTAAATTTGCCAAGGGTGAGGTGAGTCCTCTAGGGGTCAAGGAGGGACCTTGTGCTGTCCCTGTGAAAATCCACCCAAATCTGGTTGAGTTATGAGCTCTGCTCATTGCTGTTTGTATATGCTCAGTAGAGGTTTGGCAGCTAAGTTCTCTGAAGATTCATCTTCACTTTGCTTTAATGGTCTTAACTATTGTATGGAACTTGTTATACTAGCAGTTAGCAAACCCAGGCAGGGTAAAAACATGAATATAGTCCCTGCCTCAGCATGCCTGGGATTTCCCACCCCCCAACACAAGGTCCTCTGCTTGGATCTGGGGTGGTGGTGGTGGGGAGGGAGGCCTGGTGCATTGTAAATGGACTTCAACCTGCTCAAAGGCAATAAGCTGGAGAGGAGGGACACTGAAATCCACCCAGCAGAAAGGCAGTGGAAGACGAGTCCTGCTGTTCTTTCTCTGCTTGAAGGCTGGCCATGAGTCCGGGAGGAGGGAGTTTCTGTCCCATCTGAAAACTAGTAGTGGGCTGTTGCTGCCATAGCAGTGGTCTCTTGTGTGGGTGGTCGCTGCTTCCAGCATCCCAAATGAGGTTTGTGGTCACAGCAGGGGACTGGCGCCAGGAAGAGCAGTGCCAGGGTGAGGCGACAGAAGTTTCCTGTGGGGTTGTATCTAGGGCGTCAGATGGTGCCTCTGTGCTTACCACCAGATTTCTTTTCAGTGCCAATGGGTATCACTTACCCAATCCACACAAACATTTTAACCTCTGTTATTCCAGGAATTTCATCATCCCATCTGGCATTATCACTCCTACACTGCAGGCCACTGTGCCCTACTGGAACACAAGCTGACCTAGCATGCAGCTGACAGCAGCAACAGTCCTTAAATAGCTCTTGCCTTGGTAATAAACAAAGTTTTCAGACAAGTCTAAAATCTGCATGTGGAATTTTTTTTTAAACCCAGTTTAATGTCCAGTATTTTGTAACGGGCAGGGCTAAAAACATTATTATTGGAAAGGGGAGATTCACATCTTCCAAGCAGAGGATGCAGCACTTGGTCCCAGCCATGGAAGAGCCAGAGTGACTGGGGTTTATATGACTTAAATTAGTTCTTCTGTGGGAGCAAGTGTCAGTGTCAATATTTTTAGAGACTTCAGATTACTTCTCTCTCTCTCCCTGAGCCCTGTAGTGTTGGAGAGATGGGGCTGGATACTTATCTTGTGTAAACTGGCATAGCTCCATTGACGTCAACTAAACTATGTTGAGGATCTGGCTTCTGGTCACTACAATACCTGACTTTAGAAGAGGGATACAAAAGCTATAAAACTTGTAGAAACTCCCCAACCTAGCCTGAAAACACATTTCATATACAGAACACAAGAGTGCAACAGATTTTATTGACTCTAGTTGGAATTTGCAGCTTGTTCATGAGGAGGATTGGCTGGTCTTCCCAAACTGCTGCTGATTAAAACCTTTACACCATACAACCCATCATGTACTCTACCTATATTTCTAGCTCTTACATGGAGGACTAACAATAGTAAAACATGATTCCTCTTGGGGCCCTGAAAGGCTTAGCCTGTGATAAACACCTTTTCCTAGTGTGGATGCACCCTTACAGTCTAATGCATGGTGGTCAAAACACCATTTTCCCTCGTGAAGACAAGGCCTAAGACAACTTCCTGTCTGCAAATTGCAAGGCCAGTATTGGAGAAAGAGACTTAAGTTGACACCTGTCACCTTTCTCAATCGCCTTGTCTTGAACTTAATGGGAAGGGGGAAATCAAATCCTAGCTCAGGCTTCTCTACACTCAAAAGGTAAAATGGGTCTCTAATGGCTTGGGGGGAGGGGGCTCTGTACTAAATCTCCATGGGCTGCAGGTGTAAAACAGTGCTGAAGAACTATACTTTTATCTATTTCAGTATCTCCAATTTCTTTTTTTGCTGAGTTTTCTTTAAGCCTGAGGTGAGATATGGCAGCCATTTCCTTCCAAATGGGAAGAAGGCAAAAAAATGGAGACATTACAGAAGGCTATGGCAGGAAATGGATAGATTCTACTCACTCTCAGATCCCCTTCCCAAGAGCAGGTGTATCACTTGGGTAGTAAGCAAAGTATAGCTATTTCACTGCGTATTACTGCCTGGGACAGTTTTCTACCTGGGTTTTTCTGCTTGGTAATTAACCAATGCTGGCACCTGTCTCTCTTTGGTGTTTGGATCCTATTATCATAGTGCCTCAAGCTATCATGTATGTATTCTCTTCTCTCCTCTGCGAGACAGAGTGGTGCTATTATCCTCATTTTAAATATAGGGAAACTGAGTCACAGACTAAATGGCACAGTGGAAGTCTGATAACCTATGTTAAATTCCCTACTCTACCAGAGTCCTGTGCTAGCACCCTGACGACTGGACAATCCTTCCTTCCTGTCTGGGAGCTCATCTCTGTTGGTAGTGTTTCATCTTAAAATGTTTTCCTTCACAGTAATGGTGAAGCTGCATTGCCTACTGGCATCCTACGGTGTAGTGAGGAGGCAGCTAGCAACTGCATATGATAGATTCATCCCCTCCCACCAAAAAGTTGACATCCCTCCCCTACATCCTATTTTAAGTTTTAGAACAGCACATTTTGTACAGTAAAAATATCAATCTTCAAACCTGGCACTGTACTTAAAAGCCCGGCTTTCTGGAGTGGGGTGAGTGAAAGCTAGTAAATACAGCACAAGCAATTTTTTAGAGTCCTGGTTGGTTATTTTTAGCTCCAAATAAGGCAGCCATGACTACAGTGACTGTTTTCTTTTCTTCTTCTTCTTTTTTTTTTTTTTCCAAATCCGGTCAGTCGAAATAGTTCTTTGCCATACTTCTCTGCTCTTGCTCTGTGTAAGTGGCTGCCCACCCTGAATTCTCCCAGGCCACGAGTTCATGATAAATATTTTATTTAGCTGCTTGTAGCTGTTCTGCAAACATTCAGTGTCAGTATTAACCCTATAATCTATTTAATTTAGAGATGCCTCCATTTTAATTTAGCCACTCCCTATTGTGTCCCAGATATGACACCGGGCTCTACCAAAATGGTATTTCTTAGTTTTGACCTTTGTCTCGGATAAGCCTTCAGTCTTGCGTCTGATGAAGTGGGCATTCACCCACGAAAGCTTATGCTCCAATACTTCTGTTAGTCTTAAAGGTGCCACAGGACCCTCTGTTGCTTTTTACAGATTCAGACTAACACGGCTACCCCTGTTACTTGAAGCCTTCTAAAGCGTCTCATGCTGTCAGCAGATAGCTGTATTGCTGATAGCCTGACAGCTACAACAAATGCATCCATCCTTTTCACTAGCCTCTGCGAGGCCAGAGTCCATTGTTCATTCCATAAGAGAGGAGCAGAAACCTCCTACAGTTAAAAAGATTGATGTCACAGAATCCTTAACCAAAACTATCTCTGTGCTCCTCAGTGCTATCAATAGTGCCTATAGATGGCCAAATCTTTCAATACACTGAATACCGCCTGAGCATTGAATGCCTTCAACTCCTAGTACATTTAATGGGAGATGAGGGCAGTTGGCAAGAAGTGCCAGGATTGGGCCCATACTTTGCTGACCACAACATGCCATTAAGTCATCTGTGGTGGATATTGGGTAGATGTTAGCCAGTATCAGTTTTGGTTTGTGATAATCTGCCCCGGTCTGTCTCTTGTCCAGGGCCGGCTCCAGGCACCAGCTTACCAAGCAGGTGCTTGGGGCAGCCACTCCGGAGAGGGGCGGCACGTCCAGCTGTTCGGCGGCAATTCGGCGGACGGTCCCTCACTCCTGCTCGGAGCGAAGGACCTCCCGCCGAATTGCCGCCGCAGATCGCGATCGCGGCGTTTTTTTTTTTTTTTTTTTTGGCTGCTTGGGGCGGCCAAAACCCTGGAGCTGGCCCTGCTCTTGTCGAAGACCTCTTCGGGCTAAAAACTTGTTTGCACCCACGTCTGTGTGTACACACCTTTTGGTGTGCATACAAGTGAACGGGGTGTGGGGGGATGGGAAATCGGGCCCTTAAAATGGTCACTGTTCAGTGTAATGAGAACTGGCCACTGCTGGAAGAATACTGGACTGAAGGGCTTGATCAATCCTATATTCCTGCTTTGGCACTCTCTCCTGCTATCCTGAAGCTAAACGCAAGACTCCCATTAACTGCCCTGGCAGCAGAACCTAGCCCTCCATGAGGAATAAATATTAGCTGACTTACAAGCTCTGAAGGTGACATCTTAAAAATAGACTCTTCCTTGTAAGTATGAATAGGAGGATTCCCTTGACCTTGTTCCTGTCAGCATGGTATTTAAAATAAGATCCTGATTTATTTATAAGGTGCCAGCTATAAACACAGCTGTGCATATGGGCTTGTTTGATTGCAGTGTGTGTGCACAGCTTTGGTTATGTGGGGCACGTCAGAATGAAATTGTACTTGTTTTAAGTGTCTCGTCAAGTCAGTGGAGGCTTCTCAGTGCATGCTTTGCTAGTACCTCACAAAGTGCTTCTCGGCAGTACGGAGCAATATTGACACATTTCCCTTTATTTAATATACTATGAGACCCCCCCCCTTTTTTTTTGGATGGGCATTATCCAAGAGATTCCAATTATCAGCAGAGAAGCTGGGTCTGTGGCAGAATTTGAGCTGAGAGCAAGAAAGAATAATTCTATTAAGGCACTGGACTTGGCCTCATATCTGGGTTCAATTTTTGGTTCTGCAACAGAGTCACTGGGTAAATCACTTAATCTCTGGGTCCGTTACCCATCTGTAAAGTAGGAATTATACCACCCTCCCTTCTTCCCACCTTTTGTCTTGTCCAGGGGTGCTGGAACAATTTGTATACTGGGGGAACTGAGAGCCATTGAACCAAACTGTAAACCTTGTATATGATGGAAACTACTTCAAGCCAGGCAGTGCTGCCACACACCCAGCACCCCTAGTTCCAGCACTTATGGTCTTATCTGTTTAGATTGGAAGCTCATTGGGGGCAGGTGCTCTCTTAGTACGTCTATGTACGGCACCAGGTATTGTGGGGCCCAGACTCCATTGCCATAATCCAAATTAATAGGGTGCACGTCGCATCACCATGTGCAGAACAAGAAAAGCTTCTTGATTTGCTTGGGCAGAATCTATCTCTAAATATATTTGTGTTTTAAACAAGTATGCAATACACTTTTGAACCAGGCATTAGACATACACAGCAACGAGACGTCCCTCCAGTCCAATCCTACACCAGAGGCACAGACCTTTCTGCTACTTTAAAGTGTAGTTGGACCAGAATCTTTATGGCTGTTCTGAGTGCTGCACAGATAAAGACTTCCCAGTGAGGTTACATTTCATGGACGAGTGGAGCAAGATAGCTGTGGGACCTGATGTTGCTGAGCTGGGCCATTTTCCAAGCTCCCTGCCCACCTCCTCATTATGAAGCCCTCTGGCAACTCTAAAACGTAGTGATGGCAGCTAAAGAGGTGGCCTAGGTAGACTTGGGCCCTCTGTTGCAGCCTGCTCTTCTGTACCTGCCAGACTCCAAGTAGCCAGCTAGGAACAATATCACTGTCTCTGTAACATGCTCATAATTAAACCAACAGATGCAGGGATGGGCAGGAGCCCCGATTTTTCTAATTTTTTGAGAAGTTGCAGTCATGCCTTCAAACTAATACAAACCATTAGGGGGATGAGGTGTGTAGAAAATGCTACACGCACTACTTTAATTGAAGTGATTTCTGGTCCAGAATATACAGTGACTCTGTAGTGTAGCTCAGTGATGTAGTACTTTGCACTGGCAGCTTGAGATTCTGGGTTGCATTCCCAGTCCTTCGTTTGCAGGGCTCGGGGTGATTAGTCCCTGTGTAGCAGCACTGCTAAATTCCAAAGGGAATCCTGTCCAGCTCCTCCTCCAGAAGGGTGGTGGCTATACCACAGGATGTTAAGGATGATGGGATTAACATGGAATAAACAGAGTTTCTCTGCCACATGGGGAGTATAATTTGACTTTAGGGGAATTCGAGAATCAGCTCAACTGAGAAGCCAACAGTCGAAAAAGAATGTTCTTTATAAAAGTTTAACCAGAGAACAGGACACTTGTGTTGGGGAACTGCAAGAGCTCACCTCCCCAGGTGTGGGTGGGCAGAAGAGAGATCCAAGAGCGAACCTGCTTGGTCTCACTGCTCAGATTGCTTGTGACCTCTTGGGTTTATGCTTCCCTCAATAGACTGACACTCTAAAGCAGCCCTGTGCGGTCTTTGATCAGTCACAAATTTAAAGTATTTTCAAAGATATGTTTAATTATGTTTTAATCAGAGGTGACAGAGCAATCGAGTAAGTCTAGATAGGCTCTTCCATTCCTAGGAGAGAGACTATACCAATCCCCACAAACCAGACACAAAGACTTGTCAACGGGAGTGATGGGATATGCAAAGAGATTTTGTTTTACAGATCTGTAACTGGGCCTAGTAGCTTCAGCTTAGCATACATCTCTTCTCTGTGCCCATGATACTTCACACCAGCTACTTAGCAGTACAGATTGGCGATAGAGATGTTGGTCTCCGTCGTTGCCAAGATTACCAAGCCCTTACCTGCTGCTTGCACCAAACCATTGCCTACTTCCCCAGAGTGCCTTTTCAACTCAGCAATATATTGATTGTTCCGTGAATGCTTTCCAGACCCCAGACATGTTGCATTAAATGAAAACAGACTGTGCAGGCAATTTACAGAGCGACAGTATTAACAGGTTCAAAATAAACCTGCCCAGTCAACTGCTAAGGACAGTTTTGCTAGCTGGGCCATAAGGCTACGGCTGGGATTTGCAGTAGGGCCTAAGGGGGTTAGATGCCCAGTTTCCAGGCCCTTTGACAAGCCCAACCTAAATAATCAAATACTCTTTAAAAGGCACCTGAAACTTTTACATGGTAGAACAAAGTCTGTCCCAGTCTAACCGCTGTCCCCGTCTGTCAGCTTGGAGTTCAAGCCCCACATCCAGCAAAGTTTGTGTGGAAGCAGAGCTGCTTCTTCCCCATAAAGGAAAGGTGTGACCATGATCTGGATCTGGATATCTGAATCCTAATTTTGTGTCATTTCCGCATTCTATATAGTTTCTGTATGGCTATGGCCTTGAGTTAACAGTTCCCAGGAGAACTGAGGAACAAGCCCAGAAAGAGATTGTGTTTTGTTTTACATAAAGAATTTCCAAAGCTAACTCTCCTAGGGCCAAAGATCAGTTGCTTAAAAAATTTAAAAAAGATGTTTTGGGAAAACATTCAAGGATCCCAGGAGTGGGTCATCTGAAGATAGGCAGATCCCCTGTTTTCTGGTAAAATAGAGGATTTTCCTAGGATACTGACCAGTTAAGTTTATATTCACAGCCAAAGCTCACTAGAAAGAGAATTCAAGGGAAAATCCAAATAAAGTGAGGTACAATGACTTTTGAGGGCCAGATCTTCAAAAGAGCTCAGCACCTATAAGTAGGGGGAAATTTTCAAAAAAGTTTAGTTCTCATTAAGGCATCGAAGTGGGCAGACTTTCAAAAGAGCTCTGTACTCTGGATGTTGAAGTCTTGTAAGTTTGCCCCCAAGATCTTTGCAGTAGGCAGTTGGGATTTTCCATACTGATCTCAGTGTGATTTAGCTGGCATGGGACACTCCTGTCATTTCTGGAGCTGAAAGCTATAGACTTAATCCTTCACACAGGTACCAGGTTTCATATCCTGTGGGAAAAAATGTGTATAAGACATTAGTAAAAATAGTAATGGGAATGACAGTACTATATAGAACTGAATCTTCACTGATTTGAGGAAAGCACTCATGGTAATAAAAGGAGCATGATGATGGTTTGCAAATGCTTTTGTGTTTGCTGAGATGTGTGCACGCACACACACTTTGATAGAAAGGAGCCAATTCATAATTCATGTTTCTGTAAATGGTTGGAATCTGCGAAAAACACTCTGTGGAATACTAGTGCAGCGTTCCACAGAATGTCTGGCCTAGGGCCCTGAAAACAAATAGAGGACTCCAGTTTCCCTGCGTTCTGTTTCTCATTCTGTGTATACACCCTGGCTCAACTCAGACACAGAAATAGTTTTGTTTTGATTCCAATTTCTACATTTATTTTGGTAGGATTCTCTGTTTTCCTTGCATTGTTTGTGTGACTGAACAGATTTGTAGTTCCAGGAACAAAAGTTGAGATTTTCAAAGCCAATGGGGGCTTAGCCATGCAACTCCCATTAAAATTAATCTCCCAGTGAGGTATTGGTTTCAGGCCTAGACTTTTCTAGCAGGGACGGGGGAGGGGAACAGTTCAAGATTTTAACTTACACTGGGAACTCTTCAGATTTTGGTCTGTGTATCTCCCTTGTTCCCTCCAACCGGCTACCTTAAGCCATTCCTACTTTGGCTACTGTACATCTAAGACCGTATGACTGCAGAAAAGATGGATCCTCTTGGCCTGATCAAGGGCCACTGAAGTTATGGGAAAAACTTTGGATCAAGCCCTCTCAGGACAGGTATGGGGAAAGTTGGTGCAGACTTTCCTATACCTTTTTAGCAGAGGGTGTGATTTCCCAAGGGGTGCTGGACCCTTGCTCTGCCCCAGGCCCTTCCTCCACTCCACCTCTTCCCCCAAACCCTCACTTCCACTCTGCCTCTTCTGCCCCCGCTCCGCCCCGCCTCGCCTCTTCCCACCCCTGCTCTGCCCCCGCCCCACCTTTTTCTCCCCCAATGCCTCCTGCATGCTGCTGAACAGCTGATCGCGGGAGGCACTGGGAGGGAGGGGGAGGAGCTGAATGGCGGAGCCCCCGAGTGGGTAGGGGAGGAGCTGATCCATGGGGCTGCTGGTGGTTTTTTTCCGTGGGTGCTCCAGCCCAGGAAAACCCATGGAGTCGGCGCCTATGCCTTTTAATATCTTGGCACTAAGGCAGCAAAAGCTTTGGGGCAGATTCTGCCCTCCTAAGCACCCAAATCCCAGCAAAGTCAATAGGAGTTGTCTGTGCTTACAAGTGGTACCCTGTGTCAACAAGTTAGGGACAAGATGACACAGAACTTGTTAGGTAGAATGAATTTTCAGCTAAAAATGTTAAGGTGACCAGTATCCTATATCTCTCCAGAGAACTAAGCTAAAATGAATGGTGGGGGATACCAGACAGTAGCCCCAATCCTGGCCTGTGGAAGGGCTGCTTTGCACCATTCTACTGGGGGGAAAGTGGCTCTAAAACCAGTGCAACTGGTCTTAAGAGGATCACCCCAGTATAGGGCTATTATGATGACTCCTACATCTAGTGCTGCAGTTGTTGTAGAAGGCCAGGTTGGGGCTCTGTGCCTTGTAGCCAGAGCTACTATACTGTAGGGTGACCAGATAGCAACTGTGAAAAAAACAGGACAGGGGGTGGGGGTAATAGGCACCTATATAAGAAAAAGTCCCCAAAAACGGGACTGTCCCTTTAAAAACAGGACATCTGGTCACCCTACTATAATGGCCTCTTTGGGCTGTTGGCAGCTGACATAACTTTGGCATCATTTAGAGCAGTTTGTGGATTACTCTAAAGCAGGGGTTCCCAAACTTGGTTCACGGCTTGTTCAGGGTAAGCCCCTGGCAGGCCACGAGACGCTTTGTTTACCTGAGCGTCCACAGGTACAGCCGTTTGCAGCTTCCAGTGGCTGCGGTTCACCTTTCCCAGCCAATGGCAGCTGCGGGAGGCGGCACGGCTGAGCCACCACTTCCTGCAGTTCCCATTGGCCGGGAATGGCAAACCGGGCCACTGGGAGCTGTGAGCGGCCGTACCTGCAGACGCTCCGGTAAACAAAGCATCTCGCGGCCCGTCAGGGGCTTACCCTGAGCAAGCCGCGAACCAAGTTTGGGAACCCCTGCTCTAAAGGAAGGCTATGGACCAATGTTGCTAATCTGGCCCCGGATCAGAGGAATGCAAAGGGATCCTTAAGGCCACAGTTGCACTTTCTACCCTTTTGAGCTGCGTGCTCATTGACTGCAGTTGGGGATTGGGGCTAACTTTTAAAATAAGAGCCAAGTATATTTTAGGAATATGGGACTGCAGGCTGCTGAACAACTCCAGTCTAAGGCTATGTCTACACTGGCAATTGAACGACAAAACTTTTGTCTTTCAGAGGTGTTCACCCTCCCCCCCCCAAAAGACAAAAGTTTTGCCGCAAGAAGTGCCAGAGTGAACAGCGTGTTTCGGCAGGAGTGCTCTCCTGCCAACAATGCAAACGTCGCTCATTGGAGGTAGAAGTTTTTTTTGTCGGCAGGAGAGCCTACAAACTGTGGCTACACTGTGCGACTTTTAGCGGCACGGCTGTGGCGACACAGCCATGTCGCTAAAAGCTGTGGAGTGTAGACATAGCCTAATGCTGAAGCACAGATACAGCTTGCCAGAGCTAAAATGAGATGTGCCCCTAGTCTTGTGGGACAGATTCATTTCCATGCAGTGTTTTTCTGAAGCTGTGCAGCATGCTAAGGCCTATTCTTCCTAATGGGAGATCCAGAAACCTGGAAAAAAGCCTGTGGTATTCATCCAGTTAATAACTTCAAACACTCAATTTCCCTGTGGGTCTCCTTTTCTTTTTTTTTTTTAAAGGGACAGTGTCAAGGATTCTGGGTCTCGATGTTTATTTTTAAATAAAGGGTTTTACCAAAAGAGATTTTGGTTTTGTTTGAAATGTTCCCTTTAACATTTGCACCTAAACAGTGCAGCACTGGGTTAGGGCATAGGAATCAGAGTCAGAAATCCTGTTCTAAGGCTCTGATTCTGCAACTGGATCTGCATGGATAGATCACCACACCTCTACAGAGTCCCATCAGAGTTAGTAGGTCTGCCCTTGTGTAGCTGATGGCAAGATTGGAGACAAAATTGTTACTTCTAGTGACTGATGTTGTCATTTTTAGCTTTATTGCTTGACAATGTTCCTTTATTTAAAGTTTGAACACATTGGATCTTTTAAAGTGACATTTGGAGCGAGCACCAATGTCTAAAAAGCCAATGCCTCAATTTTTGGCTGTCTGTCGTCCAAGAAAAAACCAGTATGTGATAATTAACTAAATTTCTAAAAATCTGCATTATTGTCTAAGAGTCATACACAACCAAAATTTGTCTCCTGCTAGCCCACCCATTCTACCATCCTCCCTTCAGTGTTTTGCACGATGGAATATTTATTGCAGCAGTTGCCTGAGCATTATGTATATAGCTGATATTATAAAATGTCTGTGCTGGGTGGGAAAACATAGAGACACATTGTCATGCATACTTATCTCTGCATCTTAAACACTTCAAACTTAATGACATTTGGCAAGTGAATATGTTGTTATTTGCTTAACAAATAATCACGGGGAAAAAAAAATACTGCACTGCATGTGGAAACCAAGGAACAATCTGCTGCATAGCAGAGCCAGCAGTTCTGAAACACAGTTTTTATAACCAGGGCTTATTTGCACTGGAATTCATATCCCATCACTTCACCATTCACCTCACGCTTATTTAATAAAAATGTTAAAAAGCATTAGCTAATTTGAGACTAAGGGTTTTATCAGTATTTATTACCCTCTGACACACAGCGCTGCCCCTTATTGTTCATGCAAAAGAAAGACAGATATATAGTAAGAGCAGAAATGAATTTTCTGTAATGTGATTACAGTAATAAAATGGACTATTAGGTTCTCTTCATTTTTCTTATTTTCAAAAGATGTGAGCAACTCTGGTCCCATAAGGTCATATGTGTGTGCGCCAGGAACTCTTAAGCCAGACCCATAAAAACTATAGAACAAAAATGTGTCAGCTGGAAGGAAACAAAGTCCTTTCCTAGAGAGCTTTTGCTTAATATTTATTAGAAATGTATTTGCCATACCAAAAGCTTTAAGATTGAATTCAGAAGAATGACCCAAGGAGGTGGCAGGAAAAGTTATATAGGAGATACAGCTACACAGCCCATAAAAATCAAGACATACTGTAGGCATCGAATGAATCTCCATTACAATCAAATCAGTAAACAGAAATATTGAAACTTGAAACATTTTTCTTCAACTGTGCCAACCAAATGTATTTAAACCCTATAAATACATTCTGTTGGCACAGTTGAAGAAAAATGTTTCAAGTTTGATTGTAAACCAGCAAACTTATTGCTAGATACTGTTCCTGCTGAAGTCAATGGCTATGTTCCCACTGACTTCAAAAGGAGCAAGGCTGAAGTGATTATCCATTGCAAAACCCAGTTGGAATCCATTTCCAAGAGACGCTGGCTGGTACTAGAAGTCCCTCAGAGGAGCGAGATGGTTCTGTCACGTTACATTCTACCCATTAGGAATATGAATATTTTTCATAAAGAAATATAGGGGCAGATTCACCAACACACTGACTTTTATGCATTGTTACAAAGGAGTTGTAAACCCAACATAACTGACTGGTTAAGCCACCAAACCAATGTAAAACAACTGGCATATACCTGTGAATTTAGCCCATAGAGTTTAATAGTTACCAAGCCTTTTGCATGAGGGTTCTAATTAGACCTTTGGCCGAGAAAATAAACCATTCTGGTGGGTAGAGCTCATAATAACAAATCTGCTGTCCCTACCTATTTATCAAAAGTATTATTCCACTTTTATTAAGAATCTGATTGGCAGAATGTCTTTTTTTTTAAAGCAATTCAATGCCCCAGCCCTCTGACTGGTTTATAGAGCTATAGTCCAACTGCTCAGCAAGGAGCTGATAGCAGGAAGCGATGAGAGTTCTTGACTTCCCCATGACTTCCGTGGAAGCTGCTACCTCTCTGCAGATGCTCAGGTACTCCCAGGATTAGTCCCCGAAGAATCTCACTGTTAAAGATAAGACTGTGTCCAAAATCACTGAGTTATGCCGACATCACAGCAGGGATAGCACCTTTTCTCCTATGGAACAGAGGGAATTTGGCTTCTAAAGCCCCAGTTCAGGAAGGTATTTAAGCACATACCCAATTTTAAGCATGTGAGGAGGCCCCTTGATCAATGTTACTTCTTGCATGCTTAAAGTTAGGCATGTGCTTAAGTACCTTTCTGAATTGTGGACTAACTGCAGTGCTGCATAGGGACAGCTGAAGGGAGCACCTACATGGACTAGTCAGTACTGGGGGCAGTCCTAGATAAGTGCCGTGATGTTGGTATCAATGCTGCTGCTGCTGCTTCATTTCCAACACAAACAGGTCACCAAGCTCAAAGGATGTCCTGTGCAACTGCAAGGAGAAGTTTGGTTTTCTATCAAACCATCTTCATTAGTGTTTTTTAGGACTTAGATCTATGCTTTGTTCCCTCCTGAATCTGCTTTTCTCCTGCTTTGGCTAAATAACATCTTATAAAAATAACCTGACTTCCCAAGGGAAGTAGGAGAAACTTCCACTAGTTACTTAAACCAAGCCTGGACAGAGCAGTGGAAGTTGAGTGTCAGCAGGGGAGAGGTTAACCCCCACTCTGTTACAGTGGCCAGGGCCGGCTCCAGGCACCAGGCACCCAAGCTGGTGCTTGGGGCGGCACCTGGAGGGGGGCGGCGCGGTGCGGCGGCCGCCGGGGAGAGCGGGGCCACAGCAGGGCTCGCTGCCCTGCCCCCGGCGCTCTGGCCGCCAGAGGGGGAGAGCCGAGCCCCAGCC
>NW_020664439.1:3704433-3721259 GCF_002925995.2 Terrapene triunguis
GGGGGGGGGGGGGGGGGGGCGGCCGGAGGCTTTTTCGCCTGGGGCGGCGAAAAAGCCAGAGCCGGCCCTGACAGTGGCAGCCAGAATTGGGGACCATTGTCAGGCACTGTACATTCATATTGTAAGATTGTCACTATCTCAGAGCTTACAATTTAAAGGGACAAGACTAGTCCCAATCTGTAAAAAGAGGATCCTATTTATTTCCCACTCTTTCACAGAATCATAGAAATGTGGGACTGGAAGGGACCCTGAGTAGTCATTTAGTCCAGCCCCCTGTACTGAGCCAGGGCTGAGTAAACCTAAACCATACCTGACAGGTGTTTGGACAATCTGCTCTTAAAAACCTCCGATGATGAGGATCCCACACCCTCCCTTGGTAACCTATTCTACTACTTATCTATCCTTATAGTTAGGAAGTTTTCCCCAATATCTAAGCTAAATTTTCCTTGTTGCAAAATTAACCCCATTACTTCTTTTCCTACTGTCACTGGGCACGGATAACAATTGATCACCATCCTCTTTTCAACACTCTTTTGTCTGAGGCAGACAGATTAAGAGACTTGCCAAGAGTCACACAGGGAGTCTGTGGCAGAGATAAGAAGTGACTGCAGATCTCTCAAGTCCCGGTTTGTGCTTTGACCATAAGACTATAACACCTGTGTTTTAAGGTACATAATGAAAAGCTTCTAAGAATACATATGCTGCCTAGAGTACTGCCATAGAATATGGTCAACAAACAAAACTTGTTCTGTCCAGTGCATTTTTTAATCATAGTGTATCTAGTGAGCTACAAATACAGTGGAATAAAAAAAATGAAACTGATCTTAAAAAATCATTGGTGAACTCCTTTCTTCCTTCTAACTGCTAGACGTTAGCCCAGCTGTGTTTGGCACAAGATCTGTGCAATCTGGGGGGGGGGGCAGGGAAAGGGGTCTTTACACCTCTGTGATCCTGGGCAGATACGTGTAGTCCTCAATGCACATTAGAACATCCTCAGGGCTGCTCTCCTTTGCAACACTTGGCAATGGTTATCAGAGTGAAGCAGTGCTGTGGCCATACCTTTTCCCCATGCCCCTGACACTCCCCTGTGCTGTGGTGGTGGGAGGGTGTTTTTCCATGCAGTGGAACCTACTGATGCCCATTTAGAACAGTTTTGTTGCTGTTTTCTGACACCAGAGCAGCATAATGGAGACCTGTTATGGCTGATGATTTAGCCCTAGGTGAGTCTGGAAGGAACCTAAACTCATCATTCACATCTTCTGTCCTCCTCAGCATATAAATTGCATTCATTTAGACTCATCTCTGAATCTGATTTCCCTCTTCCCCCCACTCTCCAAATCAACCAACAAACAACCTCCTTCCATCTGAACTGGGAAAAGGAAGAAGAAACTGTGCCTTGTTCATGCAGGTTCTTTCGTTTAAAGTTCTGGTCTTGTCTCATCGTCAAGTCTTTATTTCAGTAACTTTAATTAAAAAGCAGAGCATAAAGGATTATAAAATTAATGGGAGATCAGCTTTCCTTTGTACTACCTGGATATTTGGAATATTGCGTCTCTCTCAGCAGAATATAAAAAAAATCATTAAATGAAAAAGGAGATTATCTTGCAGATTGAAAAAAAAGATAGAATGCAAAACTCTGTCAGCAGGTGAAGGGGGATGGGTAGATGAATGTGGCCTAAATTATCTCTCCCCTCTATTAAAATGAATGGAGACACACACAGTGTTCCTTCACAGTGAAGTTTGCTGTTAGAGCTGATCTAGAGCTAATGTACTCTGCCTCCATTCCAAACTCCATTGAACTCTACACTAAGCTGAAAGAAAAAGGAATTTCAGTGTGTAGCTAAGAGCATGGATATTTTAGTCTATTATAATCTTTCATATTGAATTCCCCTTTCATGGCAAGTACTTGTTTAGCAGGCAGGATCTTTAGCTCTCTAACAAATGCTACAATGAGCTAGTGATGCATTGTTGCACAGCTCTATTCTGATCCTGCCTATTTCCAAGTGAAGTGAGGTTTTTACCCACGAAAGCTTATGCCCAAATAAATCTGTTAGTCTTTAAGGTGCCACCAGACTCCTTGTTGTTTAAGTACAACCTATAAAAATGGGTAGGGTAAGGCTGTGGGTGTGATTCTCCTTTCGCTTACACCAGCATAACTACATTGACTTCATTGGTTGCTCCTGTATTACACTAGTGTAAGTGAGCAAAGAATCGGATCCACTGGGCTTGCTTCTC
Organism: Terrapene triunguis; assembly: GCF_002925995.2. Classification (NCBI taxonomy): domain Eukaryota; kingdom Metazoa; phylum Chordata; order Testudines; family Emydidae; genus Terrapene; species Terrapene triunguis. The sequence goes on from NW_020664439.1 coordinate 3,706,669, forward strand.
TACTGCCTGGCACCTCATGCAGTCATTTATACCTGTTCCAAGTGGGTATAAAACAACCAAATCAGAATTCTCAGTCGTAGTCTTTTACCCACTTATGCCCAGATGACTATGCAAGGTGCAAGCTGGTGGAGAATCAAGCCATTGTCCTTGTAGATCTGTGCACATAATATGTTGGCATTGCAGTAGATCTTCTGTATAACTCACTGCTGTGTTCTCTTCCCACTGTTTAAAATGCACAGTTGCATGCCAGATTCTAGGACAGGGGTCAGCAACGTTCAGCATGCGGCTCGCCAGGGTAAGCACCCTGGTGGGCCAGGCCAGTTTATTTACCTGCTGACGCGGCAGGTTTGGCCGATCGCGGCCCCCACTGGCTGCGGTTCGCTGTCCTGGGCCAATGGGGGCGGCGGGAAGCCGCGGCCAGCACATCCCTCGGCCCGTGCCGCTTCCTGCCGCCCCCATTGGTCCGGGATGGCGAACCGCAGCCAGTGGGGGCTGTAATCGGCTGCCGCGTCAGCAGGTAAATAAACTGGCCCGGCCCGCCAGGGTGCTTACCCTGGCGAGCCGCGTGCCAAACGTTGCCGACCCCTGCCCTAATCCACAGCACAAGTACCTTATTGGAACCTCTGTGTGTGTTGACTATACAATAATTACAGAGTGCAAAGATGGCTGTGCCAAAAGATTGAGCTTTATTTTATCCCCCCTCCCTCCCCAAGACTATGGATTCACTTGGATATTTCCTTTTAATCCTAGAGAGGAAAATACAGTTTCTGCAGTATCTCCTTTCATTTTACTCCCTGCATGAAAGTACTAGACCTAAACTAACGTACCTAGGATCAGATCCTCAGCTGCAGCAGAGGATATGTCTACACTGTGTTAAAAAGACCACAGCACCAAGTCTCAAAGCCCAGGTCGATTGACTTGGGCTCTCAGGGTCTGGGCTGTGGGACTAAAATTGCAGTGTAGATGTTCAAGATAGGGCTGGAGCCTGGGCTCTGAGACCCACCTCCTTCGTAGGGTTTCAGAGCCTGAGCTCCAGTCTGAGCCTGAAGGTCTACACTGAAATTTGTAGCACTGCAACCTGAGCCCGAGTCAGCTGACCCAGGCCAGACACAGCCATGCTGTGAGTCTTTTATTGAGGTGTAGACATACCCAGAGAGGCCTATTTATACCAGCTGAAGATCTGTCCAATAGCTTTATTTATTGTGTCCTCTAAAACGAAATAGTACTAGATATAGATATTAATATTTATCAGGAGTAAATTATGGAACCAGACCCAAGTTGCATAGCAGTTACTCACATGAGTAGTCCCATTAACTTCAGTCTAAGTAAGGGTTGCAGAATTGGGCTGTTTATTTATAGCAAGAGCTGTGTGCTAGACCATTGTCTGATTTTTATTGGCTGTGCTAGTGTGGCCAACTTGGGCCAAATCCATGCCCAGGTTTGATTTTGGCTACGATCTTCAGGAAGGACTACATATTTTTGGGTGCCCAACCAAAGATATCTTAAAAGGGCCTGATTTTTCAGAATTGCCAGTTGGGAGCCCAAAAATGGAGACACACAAAATCACTAGTCGTCATTTTAAAAAATCTTGGCCATTGATTTAAGTGGAGATACACCAGAGATGAATTTGGTGCACTCATGTCTGCGCTGGAGGAGCATGGATATTTTCAGGGTGGAAGAAAGAGACAAAGCAGCATGCACCCATTCAAATTGCTAGGTATATCCCAATACCCTTCACTTATGTATTTTCATTTTACATAGAACGATAGAAATGTAGGACTGGAATCTTAATAGGTCATCTAGTCCAGCCCCCAGCACTGAGGCAGGACTATGTATTATCTAGAAGACCATCCCAGACAGGTGTTTGTTTAACCTGTTCTTAGATTATTTTGAATTCTAATCCTCTAAAGCAGGGGTCTCAAACATGCAGGGCCCGTGGAGTTATTTCCTGCGGCCCCACCATAGGCGCCGACTCCACCGGCAGCCAAGCTCCCCTTCCCCCCCACCCCCTCCACTCCCCATTGACTGCGCTGTGTCCCCACTCCTCCGCCTACCTCCCAGCGCTTCCCGCCACCAAACAGCTGTTTGGCAGCGCTTAGGACTTTCCAGGAGGGAGGGGGGAGGAGCGGGGACGCGGCGCGCTCAGGGGAGGAGGCGGAGAAGAGGCGGGGCTGGGGTGGGGATTTGGGGAAGGGGTTGGAATAGGGGCAGGGAGGAGGTGGAGTTGGGGCGGGGACTTTGGGGAAGGGGTTGGGAAGGGGTGGGGAGAGGCGGGGGCAGGGGCGGGGCCTCATGGACTAGACGAGCTATCTGAGGTATGAAGTTCAGCATGTATGATTCTTTGCTGTGAGTAGTTGGGAAGAATGTATGTTAAAAGTGGCATGTATGAATAGTTTTTGTATGAATAGTTACTTTAAAAAGTTCCTGCCATTACACCTATGTTGATAGACTGTTAGTGTAGATCATCATCAGTGTTACTGACCACGTAAGGAATAGTTACAGGTGTTTATATTTTATTAAAACTCCTCTTCATATTACAGTTTTAAAAAAGTTAATACATTGACTTTTAATAGCATACTATATTACTCTTCATTTTTTTCATTTTTGACTATATTTTTGTATTGTATGAAAAGGTTTCAGTGATGTGGCCCTCGGCCCAATGTGCTAGTCCTCATGTGGCCCTTGTGGTGATTTGAGTTTGAGATCCCTGCTCTAAAGCACTTGCAACCCCTTCAAGCTTGGTATTGTCTGCAAATTTTGTAAGTGTAGTCTGAGTCTATGCCATTATTCAAATCATTGATAAAGATATTTAACAGAATCAGACCCAGGACAGATCCTTGCAGGACCCTGCTCAATATGCCCGTCCAGCTTGACTGTGAACTATCGATAACTACTCTCTGAGTGTGGTTTTCCAACCAAGTGTGCGCTTACCTTATAGTAGGTTTGTCTAGGCGACATTTCCCTAGTTTGTTTATGAGAAGGTCATGTGAGACAGTATCTGAAGCCTTACATAATTCATCTGACACTTAAGTTTCTCTTCTATAGCCATTGGAGCACATCCTCAGCTGGGGTCAGGTGATGTAGCTCCACTGACCTCAGAATTGCAAAGCCAACTTACACCAGCTAAATTCTGGCCCACTGTGCTCTACATCAGCAGTTAGTGTGTGGCTAATGTGTGTGTTTCCCACTCTTCGTGACAATACTCATTTATGCATCACTTACATTTGATAAACACAACATTAGGACTCCAGAGTTACAATAAAAAGAGAGGAAAGCTATAGGCCCAGTCCTCAGATCCAGTTGAGCTATGCTGAGTGCAGGACTCATCGTAGGGATTGGCATGCATGGTCCTCTAGTCCTTAGAGCTGCTCTGATTGACAGCAGCTAGTGAGGACCCTCCTGGGGATTGCTGGAGTAAAGCAGCACTCCAGCCACATCCCCCAGTACACCCCGAAACAGGCCGGGAAGCCTGGCGGGAGTCTTGTAGCCAGCCATATACCACCTGGGATTCCCCGCATTGGAGGAAATCTTCAGTTTAGGATGGCTTACAGACCCTTTGTGCAGGCAGACACTCTATGAGAGGGATGTAAGTGAGTTGCAGAGATCAGAGCTGGATTTCTTTTTGTTTACATTTTGGATCTGAACTTGAATTTCTTCAAAGTCTGGGAATAGTTAGATTCATTGAGCTAGTCCAGGCACCTCTATTATTATGCATGCACTGTACACACGAGCACACCAACCAGTTACGATAAGAGAACATTAAGGTTGAAACATCAAGCACTTCAGTTAGGGATTGCCAGAATTAATGTTATTTTTGTTCAGCCCCCTCACGCATATGTATTATGATAAAGTCTTTAATTACATGATCACATACTGTTTTGCTAGAAGAACCCTGCCTCATTTGGGGCACAAGATGGACCTGTTCTGGGGATGAATCAGGGTTGTGTAGTCCATCATGGGTTCAGAATGAAGCTGAGGGGCTGTGGAAAAACAGTATGTGTCAAGGCAATTAAAGACTGTATCATGACGAATATGTATGAGGGGGTTGAATTAAGGACCCCCTGCCTCATTTGTTGTAGAAGTTGGAAGGTGTGTGCTGGGGTTTGCAGGAAGAGAAAAGATGGTTTCATTGTTAAAGCAGTTGAATGCTGCCTTGGAGAATTGGACTGGGCAAGTCACTTAAACCAAACTTTTCACAGGTGGTCATTAGCTTTATGTTTCTCTTTTTCAGGCATCTGACTTGAGACCCTACAATCTGATTTGCAGAAATGCTGAGCACTCACAGCTGTGGCTGAATAGAGGTGGGTGATGCTTTTCAGACAAATAGTTTATTTCCTGAAAAATGCAGTTTTGGTCAACCTGAAACTATTGGTGAATTTGACCTGCTAGTTGTTCAGGGCCAGCAGAAGGTGTGTGTGTGTCTTTAAAACCTTTATCCCAGTGGTTAGATCACTGTGCTGGGATGTGAGAGACCCATGTTTGACTCTCCACTTGGGAGTAGGGACTTGTAATCAGATTACCTGCTTCCTAGATGAGTATCCTACTCACCAAGAATGACTCAAGAGGTAGGAGATGTGGATTAAAATCTTCTCTCGGCCTGATTCAGAGAAGGGTTATAAAGACACACACAGAGCTTGATGGCCCTGAGATGGACTTTTCCAATTTGCTGACAAGTTTAAAAAAATGTTTAAAACTGAATATTTTCCCTGATTTTTCATATTTCTGCCCAAATAAAAAAACAAAAACAAATTATTTGCCCAGATGTATAACTGAAGTCACTGGGCACTGTGCTTTGAACATTAACTGCTGCATAATGCTAAGTACTCTGAAAAATCAGGTCCAAGCATTTCAGATTCCATGAGCAACTTTAATTCTGACATCTCCTAACTTGTGTGCTTGACTCTGCAACTTTAATAATGTTCTTTTAACTGTATTCCTGCATGTGTAATTTCATAGCTTTTCAATAAAGCAAGCTGAAAACAAACTCAATCATGTGGCATCATAGTGACACCAACATAGGTCATGAGCAGGGTTGGAACCTTTAGATCCACCACATAGACCTCTGCCACTTGAGCTAATGGCAGCAATAGTAGGTTGTCATCCTCTGTGGACCAGCACTAGAGGAGGGATGGGGTACTTTACCTGTGAGTTTCAGAGATATATGCTGACAGCAGAGGAATAGTGAAACTCAGGCATCCTGGGTTCCATTCCAGGGTCTGCAGAGTAGTGTGCTCTAGTGGGCATACACTTCTCTGTCTATTCCCCCCACGTGTGACCCATTCTGCACTGTGCCCCCTTGGGACCTGAACTGGTCTCTGTCCTGTCTCTTCCCATCCTGGCTTCTCATCCCAGTCTCTGTCTCCTTGCCCCGCTAGTCACAGTTCCTCCCCTTCTGACTTCTCATCAGATTTGTCTCTCCTCCACCTCAGCTTCATTCCCCAGCTCCACTGGATTCTAGTCCCAATCTCCCTTCCTGGGCTCCTTATCCAATCTCAATGTACTGTCTCACGCTGGCTCCTTGCCCATCTCTTTGCCCAGCCAGCCCCATCAGATCTGTCTCCGCTCCCCTCCCTCTTTACCTCCTTGCCTGCCCTACTGGTTCTCAGTCCCTGTCTCCCCCAGCTCCTCACCCAGTCTCAGTTTCTCACCTCACCTACTTGGTCCTGGTCCCAGTCCCAGTCTCCCTCCCACCCCATTTCCCAGTTTCCTCCTCCCCTTCTATCCAAACCAGTTTCTATCCCCAGTTTGTCCCTCCACCAGCTCCTTGTCCCAATCTACTCTCCCCTGCAGATCCAGCTCTTGTCCCTGCTGCATTCATATCAGGCAGCTACCTCCGACATGCTGCTGGGGAGGATTCATTGAGAGTAGGGCCAGGTTAACCTTTTGTGGGCCTGGCGCCAAACACATTTGTGGGCCCCCATGGGCGCAATGGAGCATGGCGCAGGGAGGTCAGTCCCCGGAGCGAGGGGCAAGCCAGGGGCAATGGGGCATGGCATGGCAGGGGCGGCCCTGCTCTGCCCAGCCCAGCACGAGGGCACTGTTTACAAACCGGCAGTTGCCAAACGCAACTCCTCCCAGCACAGTGCTAGGGGACAGGACAGCTGAAGCTCAGGAGCACAGAGTGGCCATGGCCCCATCTCCCAGGGCCCCACCCAGCCCTGCCCGCCTGGCGCTGGTGGTACCTGTGGTGGAGACGAGGCATTTTCTTGCAGGGGCAGGGGGAGCCGCTGACTTCCCCAGCCTGCCGCTTCTGCGGAGCGGCAGGGAGAGGCGGGCCCTGCCCCCGGGAAGCCTGAAGAAGATGGTCACCGGCCCGGAGGCTCAGAGCGGCAGAGGCTAAGGCCTCCTCTCTGCCCCCGTCACTGGCAGGCAGGGAGAGGAGCCCTCAGCTGGCTGGCTGCTGGCCAAGAGGAGTGAGCAGTTGCTAAGGAGGAGGGACCAGGCAGGGGCAGGGAGGAGCCGGCAGGCAGGAGACGGTGAGCGGGGCAAGGGGTGGAGAGAAGCCCTGGAGAGGAGTGAGCAGTGGAGCAGGAGGGACCAGTGGGTAGAAAGGAACCAGCAGCTTGGGGCGCAGCACAGGAGTATCGTGGGGGAGGGGTTGAGCGTGGGCCCGGCGCCACCTGTGCCATTGTAAACCTGGTACTGATTGAGAACACAGGAGAGACAAGCTCCTGGCTCTCTTTTTTAGTGTCCAGACTTGGCATGGTCTGCAGCATCCCAGAGCTGCAATTGTAAGGAAAATCCCACTCAGCCCCTAGCTGGAGCACACCCCATTCAGATGGAATCTTCACAGAATTTAGCAGCTAAAATCTAAGAAGCCTCTACTGAGCATGTGCAAAATGCAGTTTTTCAAAGGCTTATCACTTGGCCACATTTGGGTGGATTTTCATGGGGAGGATGAAAGGCATACCTATGACACAAATGCTTCACACAAGTCCCTGATCCAAAGTTTGGGGGAGCAAGAGCTTTTCAAAAAAAGGTTGCCAGAAATTTTTACAATGGGCAAAATGAATTTTTCCCTATCCTCATTCCTGGATGTGGCTGAACCATTTTGGCTGAAAATTTTCCTAAATATTCAGCCCTCTGGAAGACACCCAGGATGGAGAATTTCAGCTCAGGCAGTTAGTTTGCCAAAGTTATAAGCAACTTAAAATAGTGTCTTATAATAGGGAGTGTCAAGCAACCTTAATAAAAGGCAATGCTCCCAGCCTCGCCTACAATAAGTAATATGCACGCATACATATCTTTTTTCATACCATGCACTATTTTCCTGTATATTAGACAGATTAATCTCAGTTTTCACATTTCGCAGCTTTGTTTTTGATCAGTTGTAGAAAAGTAAATAAAAAAAAAGTCAACGTGTTGAGTATTTGTCAGCTAAACTATTTTATTTCAGTTGTTGAAGGGAATGATGCATGAATTCCTAGACAATACTTTCACCAAATTGCTTTTGAATTGCTGTGATGTCATCCAGAGTTAATGTGTCCATGATAAATAATGCACTAAGAAATGCTGATTTTCCATGGATATAGTAAGAAAACAATTTTCAGTTGATATCAGCACCCTTGTTTTAGTCTTTGCAGTATCTGTGTATGTTCCTTTTGGTTATTATAGTTTAGACATGCTGAAACAAAAATCTTTGTTGCAAGACATCAAGACATTGAACTTAATTTAATCATCAAGTCTGGAAGTATGTGGTTCTGAAACTAGACACATGTCATGGTAAGTTACTAAGGATAGAAAAGGCTCCTTTTAGTCATGGAACTCGGCGCATGAAATCTCTTCACTCAGAAAACCACACTATTAATGCAAATTGCAGCTGTGCCTCCTCATTGGTGGGAAACCAGTCTACATATTTGGCCTTCGTGATTTTTCTGTGCTGTGAAACTAGATGCTTTGCTAGTGAATTAATTCATAAGTTGCCTCCAGGAACCTTTGTGCTAAAATCATTGTTACAGACAGTCCACCTGGACACAATACAGAAGTTTGATCTTTCGCTGGCACTTTGTTTGGAAAATGGATTAGTAGCAAAATACCTCAATTTTTATATGTTTAACATTTGAATTCCTACCATTTTTGAGCGCTTGTAATGGATCTGCTTATAAATGTGAGAAAAGGTGTAGCTTTCAGGTTCCATTGGCTGTGTCATATTTACAGATGGCTGCCACATCTGTAAAAAGTATTCAGACTGCAACCTTTTTCAGGTGGAGAACGTGTAGAAGATACTGTCTTGTCTCAGCAAATAAATGTTATGGTAGCGAGTGTCACCAGCTGGTATGACTACATAGTCTTAAGTACTAAGTGTGCAAGCAAGTGTTTAGTCTTGGAAGAAATGCTTGTGATGTGTTAGTTTTTGTTATAAAACATTCTGGGCAGAGGAAACTGTGAGAATGGCAGGAGAGTTGACAAAAATATTTAACTCTAATAGAGACCAGAGAGCAGAGTTGCGTCCTGGGAACTGGGTATTGGTGTTAGGTTGAGATTCCTAGAAGGAGAGAGTACCTGCATCTCTGTTCCAGGACCGGTGTGTCTGTGCAAGTAAAGTTACGCTTAGAAAAGACTCAGATTCCATGACACTGATTTCTCTTCCATTGGAAAGCTGACCTGCAAGGCCCAGACATCTAGTACTACTCTGCAGAGGGGTGATGCTGGTGTCAGTATAGGCCACTGATGTTGGAAGAAAGGGCAATAGTATTATGGAAATAAAGATCCAGACCAAAAGAAAAGTCAATTACCATCGTACTTCCTGCCTAGAAGACACTTTAGACATAGGGAAAAAAACAAATAAGACCTTAATGAGAGAGAAAATATTTGTCCCTCGTCCTGTAAGGAGCACCATTGGGGAACTCCCACAGCCCTGTGCCCTGGCTGGTAGGCAGACTGAAGAGCTAAAGCACAAAACCGAGTCCTAGCTATGTACACCACAGCTTCCTGCCTTTTCTGCTCATGGTCCACAGTCCTGGGCACCATCCCTTTTCTTGTTACGGCTTTGCAACCTACAAGAGTTTCTACAGCTCTAGGGATGCAGGATCCTCCCTGTGTGGCACCTAGATTAGAGAGAAACTGGGCATGGGCCTCAGTATGGTTTGTTGAAAACCACACTAAAACCACTAAATTTGGAGAGTGGGACTCCAAAAAGGGGTGGGGAAGAGGAGGAGCCGTGGCCCTGCGCTGGTTAGTGGAACACAGCCAGTGCTTCAGGGACAGCACTCGGATATTCTCCGGCGTATGTTCTCCAGGTACTTGTCCTGGAGCACAACAGCTCCGCACTGCCCTCAATATGGGGATGTGGCTTAAAAGCTACAACCTCACCTTAATCTTGCATATGCCAAGATCTGCAGAGACCAAAGGCCATCCATTTCCTCCAGGAACCCTGTATCTTTATGCTGGGTGCCTGCTCTTTCCCACTCTTGCTCCGTGAAGCTGCCAGGAGCTCTCTTCAGGAAGTGCCAGGGACACCGGCCTTCAAAGTCCCACTAGTTTCAGAAGGGGTATGCTGCCATTTCTACAGCTGCCCCTCCAGCCTTGCCCTTTCTTGCCCTCTCCCAACATCAACCTGTCCCCCTGCCTTACCCTTGGATATTTCTCTCAAAGGGCTTCTATGAAAGTCATGGGAAGGCAGAGATCTTGTGAAAAAGGCAGGCTGGGATCTGCTTAATCTTAGGCCCCTTTCCTACAAAGAGGACAATAGTCTCACTCACAAATGAGACTCTTGAAAATACAGATTTATCCAAGATATGCTGAAAGGTTATATTATAGGCCTGCTACCATGGACAGCCACCAACTGGACAGTCTGCAGGGAGAATAAACATTGTCCTTAACATCCTGTGGCACTGCAGAGAGCAACAGATTAAAACAGTATTGCAAACATCAATAAGCCAATTACAACCTTTAAATATTATATATATTCTAAACGCACCATGTGCACAGCTCGTAGTGTAGCACCACCGTAACATTGTTAGGGAAACCTCCCTGCCTCTGTTTATGGCTCGTTCTGGTTATGTACTGACTTGGGACCTCATGTGCAAAGCTTGTGAATTTTTATGACTGATTAATTCTCGAGAAAGACAGAGCCAAGGAAGCCAATCAAAGCTGTGGGGACTGTACCCCTAAAAGTCAGGCCCTATATGTTTTAAGTTGGGCACCCGAGATCTGAAATCACTTTGGATGATGATCGTCTTTGTTCCTGAGGAAGATTTAAATCCATTCCCTGCATGCATGAGGAGAGAATGACCCAGATTGACTGAAGCATTACAGCAACACTTTTGGTAAACTTGGATTAAGTTTAGAACGGGGGAAAATGCATCTTCCTGGTCTCAGGGTCTTACTCTGAAAGGTCTACACAATTTGACTTGAGGGCTTGCTATGCAGGAGATGAGTCTTTCCTCATCTTCCTCTCCTTTGTCTTGTTCTTCTGCCTTCCATCTTGGCTATGAACAAGGAATGACAGTTTGACTGGTTTCACAGTAGTGACAAGAGTCTCCTTCAATTGCAGACTGGAGCCTACATAGCCAGGATAGGGGCTAGGTGCCGGGCCACAGACAGGATGTACAGGGCCATGGAACAAGTTCAAGTACCCTGTGACAGGATCCCTGGGGTGCAGCCTGGGACTGTGAGAGTGCTGTGCCCCCTTAACTCTCTCCAGCCTGGGCTGTCTCTCACAATGCTTTGCTAGTGACAAGCAGCAAACCCCTCCAGGCGCTGTTATCACTCACCACAACCGCATGTGGAGCCCCACACCCAGCTAGCTTGCATGAATGCTCCCAGAGCTACTCATGAATCACACAGAGAAAGGCTCCAGCCAAATCCCCCCAGCTCCCAGCCTTGTACCTCAGGAATATACTGTCTTGCACTGCTCAAGATGATCAGTGCAACTTTATTATTTGGTTCACCACTTCATCGATAGAAAGTGAATATACACCAGCCTTTGTAAAGCTGAGCAGATTTACCAAACACTTCAGGCAAGCTCACTGGTAAAGATAAACAGTAAAACAAGTTTATTGACTACAAAAGAAAGATTTTGTGATTATAAGTCATAGGCAAAAAGTCAGAGTGGTTACCAAAATAAAATTAAATATAAGCACGCAGTCTAAACTCTCCACCCTATTAAACTGGGCAGCATCTAGATTAATCAGTTTTTCTCACCCCACTGGATATTGCAGTTCATAGTACACAGGTTTCACCCTTGAAACCTGGGCCAGTCTCCTCTGTGGTAGTCTTCAGTCTTCTCAGTGTCCTTGTTGCTTGCTGCACAGGTGGGGTGAGGAGAAAGGCCCAGCATGGGGGCACTGTGTTCCTTTTTATACCCTTAGTCCATGTGCTTGGAGAACACAAGTCCAGGCATGTCTGGTGGGCATTGATGAGTCCCCAGGCTTGGTTGAGCAATTCCCCTTGTGTGGCTTTGTGCAAGTGAGTCATTGCATTGTAACTCCCTTGCTGCACAATGGCTGTTGATGGTTGTTAAACACCCGTCCGGGCATTGGTTAGCTCCCTTGTCCTTGTCTCTGGGGATCTAATAACTGGGCAATTCCCAAACTCACAGCATGTTTTAGTGATAACCATACAACACAATTCTCAAAACAATAAGTTAATATGCACTAATGATACACATATTTAGATAGAACCATGGCTTTCAGCGGATCATAACCTTTCCCCTGATACCTCACACAGCCTACTTTATATGAAATATCACAATTTTATATATGAATGATGAATATGGGGATTACAGGGTGCTCCCCTGAGGTATAGAGCGTCACATGCCCTTTCTCCTCCCTCAATCCCACCACTAATTTTTTCAGTCTGTGCCCAGGCTAGGATTTTGGTTAGTTTGTCCTCTTTCTCTTGCTGACCCATTCTCTCCTTTTTTGAAGGATCCTCCCCCTCCCCATTCTTTTCAGTAGGTTTTGCCCTTTTTCTCCAGCTTGCTCTTCCCATGTTTCATTTCTCCCTCTTTCCATGAAGTTCAAAAGCTTGTGAAGGGTTTTCCTCAGACTCTGCTGGTTCTCCTGAGCGTGGCAGCAAGCTTGCTGCTACCTCCATGCTGAACGTGTCCGCAGTTGCACAGTGCTGCTCAAGGTGGCAACGGTGATTCTGAACTCCACCTTTTTCCTGGGCACAAGGTGACATCAACTCCCATCCACCACCAGGATTGCCCTAGTCACTTGTCTGCTACAAACAAGGAAGCATGGAATAGGGCAGAGAGGTGGAAAATATTTCTCCAGAGCATCACTGTCCTTTTTTCACTTGCTGCTTGTGTCCTCTCACAGCTGTGCTGATTTCGGGGGAACAGCTGGGTCAGTCCCTGGAACTTGAAAGAACTGTTTGTGACCAGGTAAAGTTTGCTGATGGGGAATCAGTAAAGTGAGTGAGGATGAGAGCTCTGACACCTCAGCAGAGCTAACTGCCTCCTGCCTCATGACTGTGTCTCCCTTTACAAGAGAGGAGCCTGGGCTTTTAAGTCAGTCATCCTTCACACCATGCCACTTTCCCGCTCACTCAGTGGGGTCATTTTGAGAAATTCTCTGACCTCATTACTTCAAACCCTTTTCTCTTTGTGACCAAGTGTCAAGCATCACCCAGCCAGCCACCACCTGTCTGTGATAGGCATTCTTAGCATTCCCCTCTCTAGGTTTGGGGATTCTCAGACTTGCTCCATGCTCTCTGTATCCCTTATGCATCATGGCCACCAGATTAATTTTCAGTGGTTTGCTGACATTTACATAAATCACCCAAGTAGAGCAGAAATCCTCCCTCCCTCCTTTCTTGGCGCAGTGTAAACCTCTGAGCCGAGTGACAGATAGTTTCCTCTCTGCTAGCTCCTCTCCTCTCTGGGAGTTTCAGCTTCTTGCAGTCACTCAATGCACCACATCTCAGTTGATTCAAAGGCAGGCTTGGTGCAGGCCTGCCAGCTGACAGAGGGAAATTAGGCCAAGCGTTTCCACACAAAGGGCTCATTAGACAGGAGAGCTCACAGGCACTTTCATTCCGAACAGAGGAACCCAAAGCTCTCCTGAAAAGAATCCCCACTTCTTGCAGCAAGTGAGACACAAGCAGGCTTTAAGCTTTGCTCTATTCAGCTTATAGGGACATTGCTCACTTGTGTTGGTTGTTTGTCCATCTGATGACTTATGGCTTATGTATATTGACAGCCTCAATGTCAGAGCAAAGGAATGGAGATTTATTTGTAACTTGGCCAGATACCTCTGACCAGGGCAGCACAAATACCTTAATACACTAGATAGGCAGAGCGGTGGCCTGTAACAGAGTACTGCATGGCCAGGAAGAACCATGGGGACTCTTCTGCACTTCCATAAATAAAGAATTCAACTGATGTTCCTCCATTTGTTTACAGCCACACAGACTACCTTTAAAGAGCTGTAGATAGGCTGGATCCCGTTCCCACCAGGCAGAGATTCATCCAATATTTACTTGTCTTTGGCCTGGATCATTCTGCCAAGATCCATGCGTGGGGGGCCTAGGCTAGAGAGCAGCTCACTGATCTTTGGGGCACTATCTCCTTGGGCTCCATGGAGGGCATTTTACAGGTCTGGTATCCGTGGTGGGGGTGACTGGGTAGGCGATGCACATTTATATTGAAATAGTACCTAGAGCAGGGGTGGGCAAACTATGGCCTGCGGGCCAGATCTGGCCTGTGAGCCATTTTAAGCTGGCCCGTGAGCCACACCACGTGGCTTGGCCCCTGGGTCGGGGCCACACCACGTGGCTCAGCCCCGCTCCGGCCGGGGCACTGGGTGGGGGCTGCACCATGTGGCTCGGCCCCGCTCCGGCCTGGGCGCTGGGTCGGGGGCCGCACCACGCAGCACCCTGAAGTCGCAGCATGGCCCCGCTCCAGAGCACTCCAATGGGAGCTCCAGAGGCGGTGCCTGCGGATGGGGCAGCGTGCAGAACCGCCTGGCCGCGCCTCCGCATAGGAGCCAGAGAAGGGACATGCCACTGCTTCCGGGAGCCGCTTGAGGTAATCGCCGCTCGGAGCCTGTACCCCCTGAGCCTCTCCCCACGCCCCAACCTCCTGCCCCAGCCCTGATCCCACTCCTGCTCTCCAAACCCCTCCATCCCAGGCTGGAGTACCCTCCTGTACCCCCAACCTCTCATCCCCAGTCCTACCCCAGATCCCACACCCCCAGCCAGAACCTACACCACTTCCCGCACTCCTGCCCCAGCCCTGATCCCCCTACCGCCTTCCAAACTCCTTGGTCACAGCCCAGAGCACCCTCCTACACCCCAAACTCCTCATCCCCAGCTGCACCCCAGAGCCCGCACACCCAGGGCCGGCTCCAGGCACCAGCTGAGCAAGCTGGTGCTTGGGGCGGCAGATTGTTGGAGGCGGCATTCCGCCCAATCCTAGGGCGGCACGGCCGCTTTTTTTTTTGTTTGTTCTTGTTCCGCTCCGGCCGCCCTGAAGGGGGCGGTGGCGCAGAGAACCAGAGCGCCCTGCAGGGCAGTCTTCTTCCTTCCCTCCCCGCCGACCGGAGCGGAGCCCTCGCGGCAGGTGGCAGGAGGCGGCGCAGTGGGAGGGGCCGCGTGGCAGCGCCCCTGCTGTAGCCCTGGCCGCCCCCTTCCCGCCCCCCCCC
>NW_020664439.1:3721359-3773217 GCF_002925995.2 Terrapene triunguis
TTTGCCGTTCTGGCGGCCCCATTTTTTTTTTTGCTTGGGGCGGCCAAAAAGCCAGAGCCGGCCCTGCGCACACCCACCTCCATTTTGTGAGCATTCGTGGCCCGCCATACAATTTCTATTCCCCAATGTGGCCCTCAGGCCAAAATGTTTGCCCACCCCTGATCTAGAGACATCATCTGATTAGGACCCATTGTGCTAGGCACTGAGGTAAGGACTGTCTCCTACTAGGTGCTAGAGACAGTCCCTGCCCGAACAGCTTACAACCTAAGCAGACAAGACAAGGGATGTATGGTTATCCCCATTTTACAGATGAGGAACTGAGGTCCAGAGATTGTAACTTGCCCAAGGTCATAGAGGAAGTTTTGATGTAAAGGTGTTATAGCCCAAACTTCATTTTTGGAAGTGCTTAACCATCTCTGTGATATCACCATAATTAACGTGAGTCTCGGGGCTTATGAAAATATAAACCCACATTTGCTTTCCAGTCAGGTTTTCCTCAAATTCCCCTAGCGCTAATAAGCTGAATAGGTACAGTATAAGATCACAGATGGAGAAACTAACTGTTAAGTTCACAGCTCATGACAGTGAATATAAGAATAGGGAGAGCTGCTCTGAATGACTAAAAAACACCTGCTTTGAGTGAGTGATTCAACAAGGTATCCTGTTGACTTCAATGGGACTTGGGCCCTGATTCAGCAGAGCACTTAAGTGATCACATCCGGTTACTCCTATAGTTCAGAAATAACTCTGTGTAATGCAGGACCTTGATGTTCACAGGTAATATGTATCCTCCAAGCATGGGCTCTTTAGCAGGTGGAACTCTGCATAAATAGATCCCTGTAGACATATTATTGGATTTAAGGTGGAAAGCAAAGCTAGTATTATTTTAATATTAATATGATCAATCCATTTGAGCTGGCAGCACTATCTTGCCACCCGAGGAATAAATTGCATACAAGAACAGACTACTGCATCAAGCACATAATCCAAAAGAAATCCTAATTTATATGCTAATTAGCACAGATGTAAGAATTACAGGGTTAATTAAGCATCATATCCTTCCCACAATTTTATCTGCCATAGACACAGAGAGGAAAAAATCAAGCCATTTCATCAAATTAACCAACATTTTTGCTGCTTCTGCGTTCCCTTTTTCTAAACAACCCCAATAAGTTAATCATGTTCAGTCCAAAGGAACATCAGGGGTGTGGGAGTTCTGATAAAAAAAACATTTTTGGGAAGCACGTTAGATTATGTGTTCTAAATAGACTGAATTCTGCATTTAATTTAGATTAAATCAGTTTTAGTTATTGAACATGAAATAACTACCAATTGATTAAGAACTTAGTCACTGAGGTTAAAAAGCTATGTCATAAGTGTATCTCTTATGGCATCATTGCGAAACCGCAATATATTTTTAATCATCAATTTGTATTTAATTAGTGTACAAAATCCTGTCTCATTACATTTAAATTAAATCCTTATTTCAGGCTCATAGAGTGTGACCGCATTTTGGCAAAGTGGGCTTGTTTAAATGGCAACTGCCAAATATTTTTATTTTTTAACCAGGGCTTTTAGGGGCCATGTCCATTGTTTGTAAGACCTTCTTGGAAACTTCAAACTCTTTCTCTGTTTAAAAATGAGTTGGGAAGCTAACTTGACAGTATTTTGAAGGAAAACTTAAAATGTGAGCCAGATTCTTAGCTTCACAGAGTTTATGCTCTGGGAATCAGGAAGCTCCTGTTAGAGAGCCAGCTATTCCTTCTCAGTTACCTACCTGGCCAGTGGCTCAGTAAGAGCAGCCTATGGGCTGCTCTAACTTGCACCAGTTGGCAAAGGTCTCCAAGAGACCACTGCCATCTATGACAGGCAGAGCACCACACCCTCCATACCTCTGAACACCCCCACTACATGCCAGCTGGAGATTCCATTTTTGGAGAATCCCCCCCATGGAGAGGTGTCCAGTGTCCACTCTATGTGCAGCAACTGAGCTGTGCTAAGACAGTGGAGATGGGCAGAGAGTCTTTCCCCAAGACTATTATAGTCTTCTGTGATAGAGGGCAACATTTATGGAGTGGAATAAGGGAAAACAATAATTAGAAGGAATAGTTGTACACTCCCCAAATTTTCTTTTGTTTCCAAGGTGATATTCCTGAGCTACAGTTGTGGCAAGAAAAAGTGGGGCAGTTGCCAAAGAGAGATAAGAATACAAAAATCAGTGTTAGTAAGCAATGAAGTTTGTTAGTGTTTCACGTCCACCAGAAAACAAAACTATTACACATTAAGTGGGAATTGTAGGAGGATTCAAAAATTGCCAATTTTAAGTGATTGTTCCTGAAATTAGACCATTATCACCGTAGCCCAAGTGATCCTGTTCCAAGCTCAGGCTGTATCATGGGTTAAACAGTTGGAAAGAGGGAGGAAGTATTTGACCCATTATGCAGTTTGTCACAGGTATCTGAAAAATCATAAGGCACCAAACCCATACAACTTTGTCAGCACAGGAGCGATCCTCAATAGCAAAGCAGTCAGGGAGCTGCTAAAAGGAAATACTCAGAAAAGGTAACACTTAACTGTGTGAAGTGTCTCCTGCAAAAAGGGAAGAATTAGGACCTCAATGCTGTTTAATACGAGAACCAGGGAAGGATATTTCTGGCCTCTTCCACCTTAGCATTACTGCCCTGCAGGGTTACCAAATGTCTGGGTTTTCCTGGACATGACCTCTTTTTTGGTCCTCTGATCTCCATCCAGGCAGATTTTTGAAATATGAACAAATGTCTATGATTTTTCCTTACTTGTCCTTTTTCCAACATCGATTCTGGTAGAACTGCAATTCTCAGCGTGCCCTCATAGGAGCGTGCCTGTTTATTGGTTTGCCACCCTTACTTCTGCGCTGTTGCTGGCGGCGGCACTACCTTTAGAGCTGGGTGCTCCGTCAGCAGCTGTTGCTTTCTGGCTGCCCAGCTCTGAAAGCAGCATCACCGTCAGCAGCAGCACAGAAGTAAGGGTGGCAAGGAATTGACTGTTGAGTCGCTGAAAGGGATCAGGCTTGTACAGTACAACTTCAGGCACACATCTTGCAAAGACGTTCATAGCTACTTGATGAGCAATCAACCACTGCTGAGAAAGATACACTCTACAGAGAAATATGCATGGGCACAACAGGAAGAAGTGAGGTAGGAAAAGACTGACTGCATGCAAAAAGATACATTTAAATTTGATTTACATTTATTTTTGAGGCCACTGCACTTGCTATTTATAAATGTTAGATATTCAAAGTAGAAAGAAACTGTACAATAGAAACTGCCCCCTTCCCCCCCAGCAGTGTTCTTTATTTGGGCACTTGAAATATGATAATCCTAGGTATGTGGGAACTGAAAGCCTCCTGGCTGAGATGGGAAAATAGAAGTTAGCACTCCTGAGACACTGGGGTGGGGAACTTACATTTCAGAATTCCCTTCTGACCTACGAACCACTTTTTCACATTAGTTTGTTTAAAAGAAAAACATTCCCTTTTCATCTCTGTTAGTTTGATGCATGATTAAGGCTAAGATTTTGTCAAGGATATTTTTAGTAAAAGTCACGGACAGGTCATAGGCAAAAAAAGAAAAATTCACGGAAGGCATGACCTGTCCGTGACTTTTACTGAAAATACCTGTGACAAAATGGGGATCTGTGGGTCCCCATGCTGCCTGAAGCGGGGCAGCTGCACAGGGACTAGGAGCCACCTGCAACAGCTGGGGGCTGCATGGTACCCCTGCCGCCTGCAGCTCCGACTGTCCCCTGCTGCCTGTGGGAGCCAGGAGCTGTGGGGTGCCCCCGCCTCCTGTGTCAGCCGAGAGCCCACAGCTCCAGGGGCCCCCAGTGTCCGGGAGCTGGGAGGTTCCCCCAACACCACTGCCCAGGAGCTCGGGGGTTCACCCATGAGCTTGGGGGTTCCCTGCCACCTGGGGCGGATGGGAGTTCGGGGGTTCCCCCGCCACCCGTTCCCGTGAGCTTGGGGGTTCCCCCGCCACCCACAAGCTTGGGAGTTCCCCAACTGCACATGGTGGCCCGTGAGCTTGGAGTTTCCCTGCCACCTGCGAGCTCAGGGGCCCCCACCATTTGGGAGCTTGGGGGTTTCTTGCCTCCTGTGGCAGACAGGAACTCAGCACCCAACAGCCCCCATTTAGGCACCTAAATGAAGTGGATACACTTTCAAAAGTGTTCAGGAGCTCCTGTTGTTCTCAACGAGATTCTGGAGAGTGTTGAGTATTTCAGAAAGTCTGGCCACTCCATTTAGCTGCTAAATGTGAGCTCTGCTCTTTAAAGAAGCTCCAGTTGTTGGGTGCTAGCAATCTCAAAAAACAGTTCTGTGTCAGTGTCTCCAGCTGTAGAACAGGATGGAACTGAGTTTATATTTTTTTGAGAGTGGAGCTTGAAATTCAGAGGGCAAACAGCAAGGGGAATGAAGGCTGGTGACATTTGAGAATGAGTGGGCTAACTTGACACAATGGAATGAACGTTCAAGATCCAATTATAGCAGGGGTCAGTTAAGTCAAGGTGGCTATGGAGAATGTGCCATAGAATAATATTTGTAGCCTTGCTGAAATAGGGTTGTGGGCCTCATATTTAACCAAAATTGAAACACAAATACATCTTAGTTTTTTTTAAAAATGGGAATAACATTATTGAATGTATTAAAACAATAAGAGATGACAGCATATGGTGATGCTATTGTCATGACCTGGCTTGTCTGTCTGAATACCAGTACCTACTTCAGAAAGGAGTCAGAACTGCTCAGCTGTGTGTCATAGGCCCCATAAAGCTAATAGCTGAGGGTGGATCTCCATTAGCAGAAATAGAGGTCTGTACTTTCAGAGCATGCTAAATTAGGTTCTGTACCCACCACTGACATAAGGTTCTTAGGTGGCCATAGAATTGTTACACTAATAGATTGACCAAGTCACCTCTTAACCTTCTTTTGAATAAACTAAATAGATTCTGTTTCATTAGGTTCTCACTGTAAGGTTGACTTTCCAATCCTCTAATCTAAGGCTGAAATAAGGGTGTAATTTGATTGGCTAACAAAAGTTTCTGATCTTGATAAAAATGGCACAAAATTTTTATAGTTTGGAACTTAACAAGCACCTTTCCAATTCATAGAGCCCAGCAGGGGTTAAAAGGAGATTCAAATAAGGCAGGGGTCGGCTCGGCAACCTTTCAGAAGTGGTGTGCCGAGTCTTCATTTATTCACTCTGATTTAAGGTTTCGCGTGCCAGTAATACATTTTAACGTTTTTAGAAGGTCTCTTTCTATAAGTCTATAATATATAACTAAACTATTGTTGTATGTAAAGTAAATAAGGTTTTTAAAATGTTTAAGAAGCTTCATTTAAAATTAAATTAAAATGCAGAGCCCTCCAGACCGATGGCAGGACCCGGGCAGTGTGAGTGCCACTGAAAATCAGCTCGCGTGCTGCCTTTGGCACACGTGCCATAGGTTGCCTACCCCTGAAATAAGGAGTTCCTGTGGATCAGGAAGCAAGGCCACTGTGGAGGAAGCATTACTTACCTAAACCAGAAAGAGGAGGTGGAAACTCCCCTCTGCTTTTAACAAAGGAAGGGGAGCTGTGCTCCCTGCCCATCTTTAACTCTAGCAAATCGGAAAAAATGTAGAGAATAAACATGAAGTGGGAATAGCATACAGGTAACTCCAGGGCTCCTACAGAGCTGATAAGGACAGGGTCATTCTACAGAGCGAAATAGGTCACACGATAAGCTGCCTCGCTTGTACATATGTGTTTTAGTATAGCTAAAAGCAAGGTCATGTCTAGGAACCAAGAACACAGGGCACCCTTATAGGATTGCAGCATGTATTCTGGAAAGCAGTGAATCCGAAATTAACTTGGGGTCACTGTGGATAATGAACTAACATGCATCCCCAGAGCCATGTGGTGGATGAGAGCAAATGTAATCCTTGGATGTGTAAGCAGGGGAATATTAAGTAGAAGTAGAGGTGTTATTACCACTGTATATGGCACTAATGAGACCACTACCAATATACTGTGTCCAGTTCTGGTGTTTATACTTTAAAAAGGACGCTGGCAAAATGGAAAGGTTTCAGAAAGGAACTACAAGAAAGATTAGAGAGCTGGAAAGCCAGCCTTACAGTGAGACTAATGGAACTGAATCTATTTAGTTTATTGAAGAGAAGGTTAAGAGGTGACTCGGTCAGTCTGTAAAGTACTATAAAAATCCCACCCGGAAGTTCTTGGCATGATGCAGAAATGACTGGCTGAAGTTCTAACCTGGGTTATGTAGCAGGTCAGACTAGATGACCATCATGATCCCTTCTGACCTTAAAAAATCTATGATCTATGCTATTCTTTTCACTCCCCCCAACACCTCTAAGTCAGAAATATTGAGGGGGTGGCCATGCTGGCTCCATGCTACTGAATACCCCTTTACGTGGGGAGTAACTCTTCTGTGAGGTGTTAGGGCTGCTTTGCGATGGTGGTGTGGCACAAAATGGCTGCAGTGCAGGACCTGGCCCACTGTGCTCACGGGTCCTGTTC
Organism: Terrapene triunguis; assembly: GCF_002925995.2. Lineage (NCBI taxonomy): Eukaryota > Metazoa > Chordata > Testudines > Emydidae > Terrapene > Terrapene triunguis. The sequence goes on from NW_020664439.1 coordinate 3,727,916, forward strand.
ACAACGAACAAAGAGAAAAGCCTTGGTCAAGGCTCTGACATTCAGAACTCCAGTCTCAGTACTTTTTCTAGCAGCAGTGGCTGTGTTTCCCAAAGCAGACACTGGGCTTGATGAGGCTATCTGGCAATGATTAGCCCTTTTAAGGAGAGTTTCATATCAGGAATTAATTTTAATAAGCTATTTCTTCATCAACTTTGACAGCTAGCTAGTGTGGGGAACCAATATATTGATAATAACAGCTTTACAATAACCAGCTTGTGTAAATTCACCCACCACAACATAACCAAAACCACCCTAACCAGATAACAGGTACAGCAGGCTGCGTTTACCACTACCACACAGAGCAGTTTTGCAATCTTAGGCTTGACTGCACGGTACATCTCCTGAGTGATCTTGCATGGAAGACGCAGCTTTTAAGTTACAGCAGCTTTTCTCAGGCTACTTAAAAGGGCAAAGACTCTGCAGCGTTAAGCGCTATTGGCCCCTCCACATCCCATGGTACCATTGCCCTTATGTTGGGCCTGATGGATGCAGAGTAGGGCTACTGAAATTGACCCTATGCTACTCCTGCACCGAGGAATTCTCTCCTGGCCCTTAGTGGCTCCTTTTGCACACTGCAGAATCTGAGCCCTTATATTAGCACTGCTAGCAGACCTAGACATCCTGGGGCAAATCCTGGCCCTCCATGCCAGCAAGGGAAACTGTCTGCAGAGTAACTAATGTTGTCCCCGGGAACAGTGGATTGGACGTCTTGACAGCTTGCAAGGGAAGTTGGTGGGGCCCATATCCATGGGGTTCTGCATCACCACCAGAGGGAGCAGGGCAGGGGAGGATCGTGGGGTGGGCCTGGTGAATCTGCTGTTACATGAATTCAAGCACTATTCTCCTTGTGGAGACAGGGAATGGGAGCCGGGGGTGCTACTGTAGTCCTGAGGCCGCAAAAGTGGTTGCTCTGTGGACCACTGCCATTCCCTGGCCTGTGAGATGGGGCTGGGGATGGAGGTGGGTGAGCAGAATTCCTTTCCATCCCCTCCCAGAAGAGCTCCCAACACGCAGTGTGGCTACTTGCACACAATTCTTTGTCTCTGCTTGCTCCTTAACTCCTTCCAGGGCTCTAAGCCTTACAGTTTCCACTGGCCTGGGCAGGGACACACCCAGTTCATCAATCCATCATGTCTCTCCGTTGTTCTCAGCCAGCACAGCCAACTGACACGAGATTGGGAGTTTTATCCTGAGCTGCCAAAAGGCCCAGAGAAGCAATGAGTGCGAGAAACAATCAGCATTACACATGCTGCTGTAGGTTGGGACATGATGACCTTGAACATTTAGCTGGTGGTGAAATCCTGGATCAGTGCTGCCCCTGGAGAATAGTCCTAGGGTCTGTCTACAATTACAATGCTACAGCAGTACAGCTGTGCCGCTGTAGCACTTCAGTGTAGAAACTCTCTACAGCAGTGGGGAGGGGTTCTCCCATTGATAGAGTTAATCCATCTCCCCCAGAGGCGGTAGCTAGGTTGTTGGAAGAATTCTTCTATCAGCCTAGCACTGCCTATGCCTGGGGTTAGGTCAAAATAGCTACATCTCTCCCCCTGAGAGATGTGGCTATGCCGATGGAAGTTTTAGGTGGACACCAGTCCATATTTGAGAGAGAGAGTTCATTCTGCAGCCATCGGCTTCCAAAGTGACCTGTAAATTACTAAAATATCTTCAGAATCTACTGCTCAAACTCCCATAACTGTCACATGTGACAAATTCACTTTCTTCAAAAGAGTTAATGGCAGGGAAAAAAATACGGAATTGAAAATCCTTAACCACTGGACAGAAAGGCAGGGTGGAGTAGATAGATAAGAGAATCACACCCTAGGGCAATAGGAGATTCAAGACACAGCAGATTAAATCTCACACAGTCTTTTCCATCAGCACTTTAGAGCTCACAAACATTTATCTACTCATTTTATAGTGTTCACAGTCACTTCTCATCAGAGCCCTCCCTTAATCCAGCCACTTTAATGTTAATCAAATATTGATCTCTGTTGAAGTCAATAAATACATTTATTGACTAAGTTTTTTAGTCTATGAATAAACACAATTAGAGGAGTCTTTCATTATAAAAAAGTGGCAGAGTGGAAAGACTGGCAGGCAATTGATTCATTTGGAATTAACTTTAATAATAATCACATGTCCTCTGGCGTTACTGTAAATAGCACACGTACTTCCCAGAACAGCCTTCAAAATAGGTGGCCAGTATATAATTTTATATTCAATGAAATTAAGCTTCTCAGGTATTAAAATGGATATAGAGCAATTAATAGTTACAAAGAAGCACCAGGTTTTCCTCTTTGTAAATCGTAGAGAACTGATTTTACCCTTTCACTGGCTCCTGCAAAACAGGTCGCCATAATCTCTGGTTGTTTATTATTTATGCAGTCATGCTGAGGGGTCCCAGCAGCAATTAGGAGTCCATCGTGCTAGGTGCTGCATGTACACATAGTGAGAGATGACCCCTGCCTCAAGAAGACAGAGTGTTACCCCACTGTTATAGTTAAGAAACTGAGGCACTAAGATTATATGACTTCTCCAAGGTCAGACAGGAAGTCTGTGGCAGAACCAGGAAATAAACCAGCACTGCCTTAATCAGAGATCCACCCTTTTTCCAGTGCAGCTTGTCCATCATTAGACAAACACCTGTCAGGAATGGTCTAGATAATACTTAGTCCTGCCATGAATGCAGGGGACTGGACTAGATGACCTCTCAAGGTCCCTTCCAGTTCTATGATTGTATGATCATCAGGGCTCTTAGGCCTCAAGCATGGGCACCAGGTTTGTATAATTTTTGGTGGTGCCAGAATGGGTCCAAGTCCCGCCCCCCACACCTGCCTTCTAAGTCAATATATATTTTTAAAAATAATGTAAAAGTGGACTGGAAACAGTAAGCATTTAACAGTTTCCCTATATTGCACAATGTGGCGGGTGTGTGTGTGGGAGATAAGGGTTCTGGCTGAGGGTGTGGGCTCTGAGGTGGGGCTGGGGATGAGGGGTTTGGGGTGTGGGAGGGGGCTCAGGGCTGGGGCAGAGGGTTGGGGTGTGGGGGGATGAGGGCTCTGGCTGGAGCGGAGGGGTTTGGGGTGTGAGAGGGGTTCAGGGCTAGGGCAGAGGGTTGGGGTGGGGGGTGCAGGCTCTGGGGTGGGTCAGGGATGAGGAGTTCAGGGTGCAGGAGGGAATACCCGACCCCGAACATTGGTGGAGCTGGGCCCCCGTGCTCTGAATATTGGTGGAGCATGGGCACCACAGGCCCATATAACTTGCCGCCTGTGGCCTCAAGTCATTGCCTCTTGGTGCTCCTGGAAAGGGACGTACCCCTAAAGTCCTCACTCCACAAGGAATGAGGACAAGGGAGGGCTTGCCTAGCCTCTTCTCTCGGCCTCTTTGTGCTACAATCATTGGCTGCTGCTGCATATTGTTGCCATTTCACAGATAAGGAAAAATAAGGCAGAGGTGAAATGACTTACCTAGTGTCATAGGAAGTCAGGGCAGAGCCAGGAATAGAACCCAGTTTACCCAAATAGCTTCCACTGTAATTTAATCACTAGACCTTGGTCGTCCTTAATCTTGCCCTTTAGGCTTGAAGAGGAGGGCAAATTCCCTGGTTCAAGCAGGATCCCATTCTCCAGGTGACTCCTCTGAACAGTCCCTGCATTGTGATTCTCTGCCTCTTTGCTCCATTCTGAGTGTGCTAAGCAGGAGGAGGAGAAGAGAATATAGGAGTAAAGCAGAGAAGTTCATACATTTTGGGGGGGAGGTCGCTTGTTTTCTACTTTTCCTTCCAATAGTTTATTTGTATCTGATATCCTTTGTTTGGGAGGTAAGAGATCAAGACCCCAGCCTTACCTTTGAGTAAATTTATTTGAAGGTATATTAAAACTTGTCTTAGGTGATTGCCCAAGGGACCAATAAGAAGCAGTTGACTTGTAGAAGTGGCCTTTAACTAAACGTCAAGATTTGCAATGGAAAATTTGAGGACACTTTAAAGTGCTTGCATAGTACAGGAGATTGTCTAGTTGAGGTGGTCTTCAGTGTAGGTTTCACTGAACTGGACTTGCCACTACCTTTTAGTAAGTTTAAAAAGCTAACAGCTGTCATTCTGCACTTTGCTATCAGGCACAACGCTCAGAGTCAGAATGAGAAGAGCAGTTTCTTCTCCTTCTAGGGCAGACTGATACAGACTTTCACAAAATGTGCCTGCAACCCTTGGGGTTCCAGAATGTACAAGGGCCAGTCTCCTGTGTGTGAAAATGCTCTTAGTTACAGCAGTCTAATTCCAAAGCAACTCTACTGTCATAGTTACTCTGGATTTACACCAGTGTAGGCAAGAACACAATTTGGCCCCTACTCTCCCCCTGGTGTGCTGGATTTGGCAATGCCTCCACTCCCCCCCAAGAGCAGGGAGAATTTTAACACATTAGTTGCACATCCAATGTCTATTTGTCTGCAGAAATAAATAATGAGAAGTGGGAGCAGGGAAGGAACACACCCTTCTGTCAAGCTTCAGGCTGGACTGTTACACTTCAAAAAGAAGGTTAGTAGTTCTCATCTTAGTATAACAGAAATACTAATGGTCAGATTCTCCCAGCCAGGCTGCATTGTGCTGTATTGTCTCTAAAACCTGGATCACTCTTCCAAATAGATTCCCAGGTATCAGAACCTAGGAAATTTACATTAAAACCCAATTAACATACCAGCAGCCATTAGAGTGAAAACTAGTGATTGCAGCTGTCAGTTCCTCCACTAGCCATTCAGATGTATCCTAGTACTGAACATACACAATGGCTGACGGATCCCAAAAGTATCAGGTTGTCTCATGACTGTGATTTGATAGCTAGAGGGAAAGCGGGGGTAACAAGTTGAAATATGAGAGGCAGCATGGTCTAGTGAATAAAGCACTGGACTGGAACTGTGTTGTGTTCCCAGCTGTCAATGACATACTGAGTGACTTTGGGTAAGTCACTTCACTTCTATGCTTGTGTCAGGTCCCCCCCCACCACTCTGAACTCTGGGGTACAGATGTGGGGACCCACATGAAAGACCCCCTAAGCTTATATTCTACCAGTTTAGGTTAAAACTTCCCCAAGGCACAAATTCCTTTCCTTGTTCTTGGACGGTATTGCTGCCATCATCAAGTGCTTTACACAAAAATTCAGGGTAGGGTCACTTGGAATCCCTATCCCCCCAAAATATCCCCCCAAGCTCCTTCAGCCCGTTTCCTGGGAAGGCTTGAGAATAATATACCACCAATTGCCTTAGCAATGTGAGTACAGACCAGACCCTTTGTCTTCAGGACACTGAAATCAATCAGGTTCTTAAAAGAAGAACTTTATTTAGGAAGAAGAAAGAAAAAGGAATCACACCTGCAAAATCAGGATGGAAGGTAACTTTACAGGGTAGTAAAAAGATTTGAACACAGATGATTCCCCTCTGGCTCAGGTTCAGTTACAAAAACAGGAATAAAACTACCTCTGTAGCATAGGAAAATTCACAAGCTAAAACAAAAGATAACCTAACGCATATCCTTGCCCTACTTACTATTTCTGTGAATTTAGATCTATTATTCCAGGTATATTTTCAGGAGATGTTGTACCTGCTTGGTCTCTCCCTCCTTCCAGAGAGGGAACAACAAAGAGAGCACAAACAAAAACTCCACCACCCCTATATTTGAAAGTATCTTCTTTCCTCATTGGTCCTTCTGGTCAGGTGCCAACTAGGTTATTAGAACTACTTAACTCCTTACAGGTAAGGCGATTCAGTACAGCTGCCAAGGAGGGATTTTATGCTTCCCTTCCCTTTATATTTATGACAGCTTGTTTCCTCACTAACCATTATTGCTCATCTGTGTAGATGGTAAGCTCTTTGGGAGTGAGAATAGCCTATCACTCTGGACAGTGTGGCACTATGGAACCCTGATTTTGGCTGAGGCCTCTAGGAGCTACTGTAATATAAATATAAATCATAATTTGTGCCTTCCTTTGGTGGGTTCAACAAGGATGCAGTCACATCTTCATTGGGCCTTGCCATTAGAGTGCCAACCAAGGTTCCCCTCTGGCAGTACTGTATGCCCTGTACACATCAGTGCACTATCATACTGTTATCATGAGGTTCTAAAATGGTGGTAGATACTAGAAGGCAGCAGGGTAACCTTGATGTGTCCTGTGATGAAAGGGAAATGGGTAGAGAAGAGGAGGAAAGTCTGGAGATACCAGATGTTCCGGAGCACCAACCCACCAGAACAATCTTCTAATGAAGGCAAATGGATGAGGTCAGCACTTGCCAGCCTGTCATAGAATCATAGAATATCAGGGTTGGAAGAGACCTCAGGAGGTCATCTAGTCCAACCCCCTGCTCAAAGCAGGACCAACCCCAACTAAATCATCCCAGCCAGGGCTTTGTCAAGCATGACCTTAAAAACCTCTAAGGAAGGAGATTCCACCACCTCTCTAGGTAACCCATTCCAGTGCTTCACCACCCTCCTAGTGAAAAAGTTTTTCCTAATATCCAACTAAACCTCCCCCACTGCAACTTGAGACCGTTACTCCTTGTTCTGTCAACTGCTACCACCGAGAACAGTCTAGATCCATCCTCTTTGGAACCCCCTTTCAGGTAGTTGAAAGCAGCTATCAAATCCTCCCTCATTCTTCTCTTCTGCAGACTAAACAATCCTAGTTCCCTCAGCCTCTCCTCATAAGTCATGTGCTCCAGCCCCCTAATCATTTTTGTTGCCCTCCTCTGGACTCTTTCCAATTTTTCCACATCCTTCTTGTAGTGTGGGGCCCAAAACTGGACACAGTACTCCAGATGCGGCCTCACCAATGCCGAATAGAGGGGAATGATCACATCCCTCGATCTGCTGGCAATGCTCCTACTTATACAGCCCAAAATGCCATTAGCCTTCTTGGCAACAAGGGCACACTGATGACTCATATCCAGCTTCTTGTCCACTGTAACCCCTAGATCCTTTTCTGCAGAACTGCTGCCTAGCCACTCAGTCCCTAGTCTATAGCAGTGCATGGGATTCTTCCGTCCTAAGTGCAGGACTCTGCACTTGTCCTTGTTGAATCTCATCAGATTTCTTTTGGCCCAATCCTCTAATTTGTCTAGGTCCCTCTGTATCCTATCCCTACCCTCCAGGGTATCTACCACTCCTCCCAGTTTAGTGTCATCTGCAAACTTGCTGAGGGTGCAATCCACGCCATCCTCCAGATCATTAATGAAGATATTGAACAAAACTGGCCCCAGGACCGACCCTTGGGGCACTCCGCTTGATACCGGCTGCCAACTAGACATGGAGCCATTGATCACTACCCGTTGAGCCTGATGATCTAGCCAGCTTTCTATCTACCTTATAGTCCATTCATCCAGCCCATACTTCTTTAACTTGCTGGCAAGAATACTGTGGGAGACTGTATCAAAAGCTTTGTTAAAGTCAAGGAATACCACATCCACTGCTTTCCCCTCATCCACAGAGCCAGTTATCTTGTCATAGAAGGCAATTAGGTTAGTCAGGCATGACTTGCCCTTGGTGAATCCATGCTGACTGTTCCTGATCACTTTCCTCTCCTCTAAGTGCTTCAGAATTGATACCTTGAGGACCTGCTCCATGATTTTTCCAGGGACTGAGGTGAGGCTAACTGGCCTGTAGTTCCCTGGATCCTCCTTCTTCCCTTTTTTAAAGATGGGCACTACATTAGCCTTTTCCCCATCATCCGGGACCTTCCCCGATGGCCATGAGTTTTCAAAGATAATGGCCAATGGCTCTGCAATCACATTGCACACAAATAGTGAACACAAATAACAGGAGATCTCTAAAATACAAAATTGAATTCACCTTTCTAGGTAGAGCATAATAATTCACCCATGGCATCATTTGCAATGTAAATTTTCATAGCCTACACAGAAGTTTGATACTTTTGATATTCAAACACTAGAATCAATAAGGTGTTTTGTAATGCACTGGGAGTGAATCTCTTGCATTCATGACAAGCATAATTTATCAGGGTTCTGACAGCTTCTCAAGCCACATGTAACTGATTCCATTAAAGCAGATTCTTGGTTGTCTCCTCCACCGCCTGTCCCACAAAAGAACTTAAAGAAACCTCAGCACTCCAAAACCCAAACAGAATTGCCAAAAATAGTGATAATTCTCTTACAGCCTCTGAACATTTTAGTCTAATCAGTACCATGTTGTTTGGAACTCATTGATTATCAAACATGCAGGCCACATACACTTCTACAGGAGTTCCATCTCCTTCTTCTATATTTATAGTATCAGCTACACAAAGGGCTCGACTGCTCCCATTGAAGTCAGGGGGAGTTTTGCCATTCAGTTGACTGGCGGCAGGATCAGGCCCTTAGTGTAAATATTAGGCACAGTAATAGAACAGGTAAAGCATACAGCAGTATTTTAGCTAAAGGTTTCTGAGAAATGATACACTGTGCAGTTTAAAGAAAAAATATTATGACATCTAAGGTGCTGATGGGGTGAGTTATGTTATGACACAAATTGTATTTCACGAAAGCGTTCATTTAACAGGACTCACTTAAGTTTATATTTTATTTCATGATGGAACAATGACATATAGAAGAATGACATCGGTAGCTTTGTTTTACTGATGCTTTAATTTAAAAAGTGATCTTTAGAAATTGCACCAGAATACCACTCTGTCAGAAACCAAGGCACTAGAAATCTTTAATCATCACTATCAAAACCCTCTTTTCCTTGAAGAAAGAAGAGTCCACTTTCCACATCGCAGGTTTCTCTGATAGGGTTTCACATTCATTTTTCTCCAGACAGTGATTAGAATAAGCATTGTCAGTGGTTGGAGAGAACACATTAAGAATGGTTTTACTTGGTTAAGACAAAAAATATAAAATCAATATGCCATTCCTGGCATTTAGAAGTCCTCTCAGCTGACCTTTGACTGGCCTCACCTGCCTCTCCTTTCTTCCCAGAAGAAGGCACTTCTCAGAAACATCTGCCTCAGCCCTAAGGCTATTTCCTTATGCTCTTAGACTAAAAAGGCAGAAATATTAATTTTCTGAAGCAATATGCTACCGAGAGCTCCATCAGAATTTGCTCCCTTTGGAATAGTCAAGAACACTCAATATTGTTGCAAACAAGCCCCCTGCCCATCCACTTCTTAAACAGCATTTACTTGCTTTTAATGAGTGCATTAAAACACGCAAGGAGCTCTGTTTAAGATAAACTGCAAGGCTATTTAGTATGCTGCAGACCCTGAAAAATGTACAGAAAGGTTACGGTAAGTAAAATGGATTGGAATTCACAGACTTGAACTTTTGCCCAAATCTCAAAGGGAGACAGCCACATACTTTCTTCTGAAATTTGAAGGAGTTCAGGTAATCCCATCCCTGTGATTTTTTGTCCATTTTTGTCTGGGTCTGTATTTCCTGGTTCCATCTTGAGCCAGAGGTGTAAGTACCAAATATGGTGAAGAGGGGTGTGCTCCTGCTATTTCTGGCCTGAAAGGAAGCAGGATGTACAGGCTATTCCAGGAAAGAACCTGTGAACCCTTTTTGTGATTGATATTACACTAGTGCCTAAGGACCCAGCTGAATCGTGGCCCAGTTGTGCTGGGCACAGTACAAACATAGTATAAGAGTTCTAGTGCAAGGAGTTTATAGTGTTGCCCCTTTTTGACCCAGCTAGCTAGTCAAAATTCAGGGCCCCGCGGTTCTAGTTGAAAGTAGAAATTGATGGAGTCTGGTATTTTCTTTGATGCAATCTTGTTTATTTACCAGGAAAGTACAAAGTCCTGCTTCTCTGAGTGCAGGAGGAGCCAAGAACAAAAGGAACAGTTTTGTAGCTTGCAGTCCCCAAGCCTGTTTCGCCAACACCAGACCCAAAAGCACTCTCTCTAGCTTTTTCCAGGGTCACAGTGCACTCACAGGCTGCTCCACGGCTTTGTTGCTTTTTGCCTCTGTCTCTCTCTCTGTTCTGTCTTGCTCAGTTTCTGTGTGTTCTGCCTTCCCTCTCCTCCTCCACTGCCCCCAAACACTAACAATAGTCAGCAAAACCCTTCCGCCCACTCAGTCCAAACTCCTGGGCAGCTTCACAATCCCCTTTGGTCTTTAGTAGGGGCTTGTGATTAATTTATCTTTACAGTTATGTTAATACTTTAGGGAGTATTATCTCCATTTTGCAGAGTTAGAAGTTAAACCTAGATCTCCTGCATCCCCATCTGTGCCTTAATCATAAAACAGTCCTTTCTCATATGGCCAAATCTGCACACTCCAGTGGGTCAGACAGTTCCAAGCTTCTGCGTGCTTCTTCCAAACAAGCCTTAGATCCATTTGTGGTTGAATAAAAAGAATTAAGTTGCTAGTACAGGAATCACTATGCTAATAAGATGTGTATGTTTATGGTAATGGTGATGAGCATGCACAGCATAGATTAGAAGCTTCCAGGAGCCTTCATGGAGTCAGACTGAGCTGAGTGCTCATGCAGCTAAGGAAAATGCTGTGCCTTCTCTCCAAACAACCTGACTTCTCAGTGCTTATTAAACATTTCCAAGTGTACAGGGAATGTTAGATTCCTAAAATGGCCTGGGTGAGTCTCAGAAGTGCCCACCTGTAGCAGGCGATACCTCAGTCTGGGATTTCAGGGGGAGCTGCACATGTTCAGCACCTCTTAAACTCAGGCCTAAATATGGCTTTAGGTGCCCAGCATTGGGGGGACTCAAGATTTAAAATGTTGGTCAACGCTTCCAGGAGTGAAGCTGAAGCATGGCAGATGATTTGGGCATATCCATAGGAAGTTGCCTGCGCATCTCTTTGCTTGCTGTATTTTGGCTTCAGATACCCATTTGTGATTGAAAAACTAATGTGATTTTGCTAAGGGTGCACAGAATGATTTGCCCTGAATTCTGATCAGTGCCAAGTATTGGCTACTTTCTTGGATTTTAAAGGAAGTTTACCCCAATTTAAATGCTCCATCTACCTAAATCTCCAGGCTTGCTGAAAATAGAATTAACCCTCCTTCCTGCCTCTAATCACTTATGAAAAATGATTATTAAACCCTGTTAGAGTTGTACTTCCTAATCCTCTTTGGCTGGCCCCAGTTCATGTCAATATGTAATAAGTCATCACTATGGGGGTTTTAGGAATGGGACCAGTCCCCAAGATTGAATTACAGAGTACATATTCCATCAGGAAACTGCTTCTCACTATTTATAAAATCAACACGGTTGATGGAAAGCTGCTTTGGTTTGCAGTATTTGCTATGTGGTCTTGTTGGAGAGACTATTTACTGGTGCTGGGTGAACCTCAAATGGTTCAGTGCTTGAGTTTAGTTCTGATAAGAACCCAAGTGGCACAGTTGCCAATTTTCACATGGTAAATAAGCACCCCAACTTTCACAATAAGCCAAAAATCAAGCTAATTCCATTTCAAAACAAGGCCAAAACAAGCCAATCCCTAAGAACCCCAGCGCTCTATGTGACTAGATCCCCCCGGCGTGCAGTCTGGGACTGTGGTGGGCCCGCTGTGCATCCCTGACTCTCTCTCCACCTTGCCCCTGCTTGCCCCTTGCCCATGCTTGCCCCCTCTTGTCCCTGCTTGCCGGAAGCCGATCCAAAAAAAAAAAAAAAAAAACAACAAGCTACAACAAGCAACAAGCTACAAGCCAAACAAACAACAAGCTACAAGCCAAAAACTAGCCAACAAGCAACTCAGAAGCCAATTAAGCCAAAACAAGCCCAATTTCTGCATTTTTTTTTTGCGGGTTTGGCATGTCTGCCAAGTGGTTGGTGCTTAGCAGAAGTGTATCCGTTATCCAAACCTTGTCTACCTAGGTACCCTCCCTTTACTTGTGTGATAACTGACAGCCTGACAAGAATAAAGGGAGGGACTGGGATTTTACAATACTGTGGTGTACCATAGTGCATTTTAATATTTAAAGTGGCAGATGACTGGGAGGCACAGAATGTGTTACTTGGCATTAGTGCATTGGTGCAGTGAAATAGCCCACATGTATGCTTAGAGGATAAGATCTGTGTTGTGTGATCAGGATGTCATGAGATTCTCTGAAGAAAACTGATATCAAAGCAGAGTGCAATAGGAGGCCACTGGCTTACATCCTCTAAACACCCCCAAACTCAGCCTCACAAGCAAGGATACAGCTAGGCAACGGTAACAGTTCGAGCCAACCCACAAGATTACAGTAGGGCTGGCTGATGTAAGTCGCAGGTAGTGATAAAGCATATAGGCCATATTTTCCTCTCTGGGAGGGAAGCGGAGGGTTGGCATTTTTAAACATCAGAAAGAATTTGGTGCAGTTTGAAGAATGGATGAAGGTTTGGGATCTTACTTTGATTTAACTGATTTCTGCTCTTTGCAGGGCAAGTGATGTGATAAGCCTAGAAGAGAAATGCCAAGAGCTACAGGTTGACAAACAAGACTATGCTAGGAAAGTGTCAAACTGTTTTTAAAACTATTTCAGCTGCTGGTACCATGGCTTTGTCCCAGCTCAGACAGGGCATAAGACTAGACTACAGTTATTGGACAGTTTAGAAAGTGACAGTTAAATAACTGTTTATACCAGCTGATTGTGCAGTGAGGATATTGTTACCTGATAGCCATTCTCAAGACTTGGGTCACTGTTTAATCATGAGAATGGTTTTCACTAATTTAACCACATTGTGTGACTCACTTGTGCCAAGAAGAAAGTCATACTAACTGAAACTGCTTTAATGTATATTTTCAAAAACAGTTTCCTAGAATGAACTGTTCTGTATGGGCCTAAAAGGAAAGTGAGCCCCACTACAATTATCTGTGAAATTAGGGTATTTTAAAGATGCATCACATTTATGCAGCGGCTAGTACCTGGATAGCAGATGCTTTGGAAGATTCCCTTCTGTAGGAGGGAGATCCAAACACATAAGATGCAGCAAAAAACATCATCCAGGCCCTCATTTCACATCTTGCCTGTTGCAATTTCCTCCTTACTGGCCTTGGCTCCTGCAACCTTGCTCCTCTCAAGTCTATTCAGAATATTGCTGCTAAGACCTTACTTGCATGTTGCTCTGCCCACAGCTCCTTCTTTCAGCCCCTCCACTGACTCCCCCTTTGCCTCCACATAGACAAAAGCTTGTTTTTAACCTTTCAGCCCTTTCACAATTTAGCCCTACCCTACCTTGGTGCTTCAATAACTTCAATAGCAACATCGACCCCTCTGCTTTGCCAACACTCTCCCAAGCACCAGTCCGCGTCACCTTTAAACACCTACAGACTTTCTTCCTAAGCATGTGTGTGGAAGCCTGGGAAAGTCACACTCCAATCCAATGTTCATACAGCACCCAGCACAATAGGGCCCACAGCCTATTGGGAGCTATCAGAATGCAAATATTTATTTGAATGTATACTAACCATTCTCCCTGCTGAGCCAATGGAAGTATGCAACTGGATGCAGTAAGACTAGAAGGAGATTAGAAAGACATTTTAAGATCTCTCTTTATTCCACAGGATTTCAGAAATTGAATCTTGGGAGTACAAAAAGAGAGAAGCTTCCCACTGCTGCAAGCATCTTAGTTCTCTGATCTGGAGAGAGAAAAGGAATTCTCCAGGATTATTGCATTGTTATAAGAAACTGACATGATTTCCTCCTAATCTTTGTGCAGTTTGGTCCCATGGACTTTTTGCAGCCTCATGTCCCCATTAACTGTAACACATAGTTACAAACTACAGGACAGAGTGCAGAAGTAATTTGAGACAGAGTTTACATCACTCTTGTAGACAGTTAATTCATGACCTATTTGCTTATAACTAGCCAATGTGGTGCAATGTGCTTTGTACTGTGTGTTAATACCAGGGTGGATAAAAATCAGTGATTTACAACAAAAAAAATAAAAAGAATTGATTTGATACAGGTTTATATATAAAAACAACCTATTTAAAAATAAATGTGAAATTATTACAACCTACGTTAAAACCTAAATTGACTGCAATCTATTGAAATAATTTAATTTAAATAAAAATAATATTAAGCAGGACATGTTTGCTGCCAAGTTTTAAAGAGAGTCAAGCCACTGAAGTGGTTTAAATCACTAGCTAAACCACTGGAACCAGAGTTTGTTGAAGTGCTAAATCAGCTTTTGACAGCACTAGCCTCTTCTGCAGGTGCAGAGAGAATATTTCTTCATTTCAGTTTATTCAGCTAGCTCAGTTTAATGTCTAGTTCATTCAAAGTTAGGAAACACACGGGGAATTGAAAAAGCAGGAAACCTTGTTTTCTTCTTCCAATCTATGAATTAAAACTTAGTGTGAGAAGATGACATCTACTAGTTCTAAAATCTTGAAGGACATGGTGACCAGAAACCATCAGTTCAATTCACTAACTACAGATCTTCCTTTGTTTAATAAATCCATTAGTTTTAAATGCAAAACAGGGTTTGATATTTTTTTTCTTGTGTATCCAGCACACTTAAGGTAGTTGTATTGAATTAATACAAAAACAATTTAAAAATGGTGGGTTTGTTTGTTTTTAATTGAATTTGAATTTCCATCCAAATAGAGCTTGATACAAATCACAAGTAAAAAATTAATCATCTAATAAATAAGATATCCATCATTCCCCATCTTCTAACAGAATAAAAATGTAAAAACTAAGAATTTGAATAAATGTAAGTTAAGCTATATGATTGTTTAAATAAATGTGTATAGATAAGTGTATCCTCCTGGTTAGCAAAAAGGAGCTCCAAATTTAGTGGAAAGGCTGTATTTAGCTGCAAATCAACATGTTTTAATGGTTACCAACCATGAGAATCAACCATTATTTAGGAGAATAACTAAAAGTACAAATGCGACACAAGATTTAAAATCAGTGATTTACATAATGATTAAAATCAGTAATTTAAATCAATTCACTCTGGGTAATCCAGTAAATGAAGGGATTTCTTTTTTGAATTTTGTTATAGGATACATACACATGCAAAGAGGTTATCTATGTAAAATACCTGCAAACACCCAGACAGTGATGTCCAGCCAGCATATGTTTTTACATCAAGGAACTGTTGGATTTGATTTCAAGTTGATAAAGAATGATTTACAAGCAGTTTCAGCCCCAAGTTTCCCTTCTAATCTGCCCCAAGGTCCCATTGCAATTTTTGTGCGTTTACCATCATATTCTCCCATTCTTAAAATGTTCTCCCCTGCTGCTGTGTGAAAGCCCTATATAAACAGAGACAAACGAACAAAATAGAACCCCAGTCCTGCAAACACTTAATCATTTGCATAACTGTGCATGTGAGTTGCTCCACCATGGGACCACTCATATCAGTATAGTTATGCACATGCTTATTCAGGATCAGAGCCTAAATACATTAAAAAGAAACAATGAAACCGACTATACATAAAGCCACATCAAATGCATAAAATAATCACATAAAGAAATATTTTCTCTCCAGCCTTGGGTGTAACTTGTCACAGTAGATAAACAATGTAGACAGAAACATGATTTTGTAGCTGGTGTCACTAATTAGCCCAGAGGTTGCACTATGCTTGAAAACTTTGGGGAGTTAAGAGACTGGATTTTTTTGGAAGTTGGTTAGAGGCCCTTGGTTTCTTTCCCACTCCTTGGAATTCCTTTTCTTAGAGAAATATGATTTAGTCTTAAGGAAATCCAAATGGGGTGTATTCTTCAACAACAAAAGACAAATACCTCCTGAAAGCAAAGAAGTCTTTTCCAGTGAACTTTTATCAAGAAATCTTGGGTTTTCCCCCTACCTGTCTCCATTTCACCTCTGTCAGAACCTCTCAAAAGATGGCAAACACCACACAGATGTGGTCCTCTTTTTCTCATCGTCCATCCATTTCTGAAAACCAAATGAAGGCATAACCGGGAGATATGTCTGTAGAATTTGAATATTTCAGTTATGATCCTAGTATTTATCTGTTTTCTAATTTTAAACATATAGCCCAAGTGATCCCTTTTGATTAATCATATCTATACGGAATTGCACATGTAGATCATACCATGACACGTATGAACTACGACTGCTTCAATTATGGAATTTTAGAGTTGATGGGCACACACCAGTTCCCAGTGGACAGGACTTTATAATCTATTATATTATAACTGACCCCCGTTTTGGCACTCCTAGCTAACAGGCCAATGAGTGAACAGGCACTGAGACCTACTTTCTTAGCCCTAGAAGTTAGGACTGAGGCAGACTGAGGGACACAATCAGGGTCCTGCATCGTCAGACCTGTGAGTTTGTTACATATTTTGGGTTAAGGACTTCAGTCTGCTGGAATCTTTCCCCAGTATGAAATCAACTTAGAAAAAAGAGAAAGGGGTTCTGAAGAGCAGGTAGAGATGAAGTCAAAAAAGTAATCAAGATATTAAAAGAGCATTGGTGTTCAGACTGCTCCTTAGATAGAGACAGGTCGCTTAGGGACTTTAATCCCTAAAGACCAAATAAATCCCTAAAGATTTTTTGAGTTCTATATCAACTCATTTTCCCAGTAGGAGTCTTCACTATCTTGGCCTTAACCATGATGTCACTTTCAGTTGCACCTTTAATATTAAATGATAAACGCAAGTGCCTTGGGGCCCAATTCTGAGCCAGCGAGCAGAGGAGGATGGATACAAGTCAGGATTTTGTTGAAATCATTTGTAAAAGTTTACATCTAATATTTTTTACATCTTGGTAGTTCTTTACTTTCTTCCCATTTTGTAGTCTTAATTTGCTAAAGTGGATGCATTATTCTTGTTTCTTTAACTAGTTTCCTCAATTGTTAGTATAATTTAAGATTTTACATAGAAATTCTTTCTCCATAGAAGTTTCACATCTAAAGTGATAGCGAGACCTTGGACTTCACCTTTTCTGCGACTATCACAAACCCAAAACACATATGTAAAGAAAATAGCCTGTGTTATATCTGCAATCACCATCACCTTGATATACTGAGTTTCCACAAGTTCAGGAAGCTGAAATGTTGCAGCCAGATTCTACTTCACCAGAGTTTGCAGTCTGAAATCGGTGGGATTTGTGCTGCTAAATTGTTTAGGATCCTAACTTTAGATTCTTATTTTTGAAAGTTTCAGCCTGTGTGTATAACAGTTTATTACAACTTTGTTAATATACTGAAATTCTAAAGAACTTTTCTTTGACACTGAAGCGATTTTGTTTTAAAGTAATAGATTTTATGCCACTAAACACAATTTTAGCTTCTGGTATTACAGACGCTTATGTGCATGCTTAATTCTAAACAGAATAGTCCCACAATGAGACTGTTAATGTGATGAAAGTTATATGTCTGTTTGCAAGATCAGGGCCTTAATTTTTGATATTTTGTTTTTTTTCTATCTGAAATTTACAAAACTGCTATAAAATACTTGATCACTACTGGCATTTAAAACCTCCTGACAGCATTTATGATTTAGATTACAATTTATAATGAACTAAAGTTTCAATAGCCCAAGTGTTTTTATAGCAAAACTTTTCAAGTTAGTTTTACAGAACCTCATTTACAGAACCTGAATGTAAATGAATGTTTTTGTAAAGAATAATCAAATGATATCACTCTACCCTGGAGCAAAGCCAGAATAAAATGAGTTTTGCTCCTGGGAATGATGAGGAACTTAGCGTTGGGACACATGAAGTCAGGTTGTATCCAGCTACTGCGGTGTGTTGGCAGGAGTACTGCACAAAACCTGCTGCTTTCCTCTTTGTACAGTAGTTTGGTGATCTTGTTAAAAGCTGTGCCTGGACGAACTGGTCATGAGTAGGGCCAGATTAACACACAGGCAAACAAGCTCATGCCTGGGGCCCAAATTTGGCCAAACTTTTTATGCTGATGTGGATTTATGCACAGACTGAAAGAACTTCACTCCCTTAAATGAGTGAGTGGCATTGTGACTTGGCACATGGGGTCACAACACTACCCAGATCTGTCCCACTTGCCCCTCCATCATGGGGCAACCAGGCCAAATGTGAATGACTGTCTTTGTGACCTGCTGCACGGGGTCACTCCAGGGCCGGCTCCAGGCACCAGTATTCCAAGCAGGTGCTTGGGGTGGCAATCTGCAAGGGGCGGCAGTCCGTGTGTTTTTGCCGCCCCAAGCAGCACGCCGAATTGGCGCCATGGATGGCGGGGGCAGTCTGTGTGCCGTTAGGGCGGCACACGCGTTTCCGCGGCGGCGGCAATTCGGCGGCAGCTTCTATGTTCAGCTGCCTGCGGCGGCAATTCGGTGGCTTCTGTCTTCCGGCTGAAGACAGAAGCTGCCGCCGAATTTCTGCCGCCGCGGAAATGTGTGTGCCGCCCTAACGGCACACGGACTGCCCCCACCATCCGCGGCGCCAATTCGGTGCTCTGCTTGGGGCGGCAAAAACAGTAGAGCCGGCCCTGGGTCACTCAGTGGCATAGCGACCCAGTGCACCAGCTCACACCACTCACTCAAATGAGTGACGTTTTTTCAGTTCACCTATAAATCCGGAAGGGTGGATGGAGATAGTCTTCGCACCCAGCTGAGACTTACTTTGCCCTGTGGTCTGATCCAGAGGGGGTGGTGAACAAGACCCAGGCCCAAAATAATGATATGAATTATGACTTGTAAATGAAGATGATACTGGAGGAGCTTTAATTCAGAATGTTCTTGGAAGTAGGAGCCACCTTGAGCTGGATTGTGTGCCATGCCTCTTAGGAGGAGCAGCCGATGGGAGGAAAGAGAGTCCCCACTTCACCCCTGTGATTCTGGACCTGAGGGCTGGTGTGGCCCCCTGTATCAGTTTGAACAATCTCAGGCTGCTCTAGCTTATCTATATCTCTGATGAAACATCTCTTACTAGGAGTATTCACCCAATGAACATCTCTCACCCAGCAGTGTGCATTCAGCTATAGAAGAGTCATATGAGGGGGTTGGTTTATGATGTTAGATGGATTTTGCTTCCGTAATTTCTTTAAGTGCTTTTCCCTCACTGTAGGAGTAAACACATTTTTTCACAGAATTGCAGTTCTATATAGTACCTTTCATCTTGAAGCATTTTTACAATCAAGTAAGCCTCACCACCCATATGAGGTGGGTAAACATCTGTTGTAGTTTATTTATTTCCATTTTATAGATGATGAGTAAGGTGAGGCTTAGAGATGTGTATGTTTTCTGATAACGTTTTTGTTCTCATCTCTGCAACTGATTCTTTGTGTGCCCTTTGGCAAGCCACTGTGTTTCAGTGTACTCTTCTAAAATGGAAGACAGAACCATAACGGGTGTGATACGTGGCTAGTGTCTCTCATAGGGATAACAGATTCTGACTAACAATCCCAGGGTTAGGGGCCTAGCCTACAATTTAGGGAGACCTGAGCTCACTTCCCTTCTCCTCCACAGACTTCCTGGGCAACTTAGTCTGTGGCTTACAAAAATAGGAGTAATAGTACTTCCCTATCTCGTGGAGTGTTGTGAAAATATATTAATCTTTGTGAAGTGCTCAGATACTCTGGTTATGGGGACATAATTACCTAAGATATAAATAGACAGCTAACCATGTTTCATGATTAAAACAGGTGTTGGTTTGCCATCTGATTTGCAACACAATGTGGGTCAGACTGAAATGCAACCCCTTCTCATAATGTTAAGTTTCTCTGGCTTATTCTGATTTCTGTTTTAAAGAGTGGAATTTTGAAGCAAAAATGTAGTCTATAATTTTCAGTAATTTTGTCCCTAGCCTAGCATCATGTAGCCATTTGTTATTCATTGGGATGATTGTGAATTTAGGAACTGTTTATGCAATTTTTTTTTCTGTTTTTGCCATTACAAATTTAGAAGGAATAGTTAGAGCCACCACAGGAGCATTCCATAGACCAGTATCTGAAAGGTCCCCTACTTCTTTTCATCTACCAGCACTACACATAGAGATTCAAGCCAATAACCAGACACCGGTCTGAATACTTGGTCACCCTCTTGCCCTCCAAACACAACTATTATCCAAATATATCCAGTACAAATGGGTTTCAGCCTCCACTGCTGCACAGCTTTACTACCAACTAAACTAATGGAGCAGATACATTGAGAGCTGAAAGTGAGAATGAATGGGAGTGCAATTTCCCTTGTTTAAATGGGAGAACTCTTGCTGTAGGGCCAGACTGAGTTACCCTTACGTATATGGAGTAATACCCTACTCAGAAGCAGCCACATTGACTTAATGCTCATGGTGTAGAGGTATATGTAAGGGTATCTTGGTCTGGCCCATAATTTCAGTCCAAGAGCATACCCAGAACATACTAGTCATCGTGAATAGCATCGTTCTATTTATATGACTTTGGAGCAACGATGCTGCATGAGTGGGGTGTATGAAGGAGGGCATTTTCCCTCCATAGTTCATGTTGTAACCAAGTTTCAGAGTAGCAGCCATGTTAGTCTGTATCCGCAAAAAGAACAGGAGTACTTGTGGCACTTTAGAGACTAACAAATTTATTTGAGCATAAGCTTTCGTGGGCTTATGCTCAGATAAATTTGTTAGTCTCTAACGTGCCACAAGTACTCCTGTTCTTTTTGTTGTAACCAAGGTTCATTCATCAGCTCAGTTCTCACACATACCCATTCATTTTAGAACAGAAAAGATTCAGTTTTGTGGTTACTCATAGGGTGAAGAAGAATTATTCTCCTTGATTTACAAATAATTTCATTGCAATGGTCCTCGTCAGGTATTCTGCCTTTCTCACATCAGGATGCAGCTGTGGTTCAGTCGTCCTACCTTGGTCTTGAGTAATTTGATGTAGCTTAGCTCTCTACCCTGAGCATAGTGTCCTCCCCTTTCCGGGGGTGATGAGCAATGAAACAGAACAGTCCTTTGCTCTCCTTGGGCCACCAGCCTCTCTGGGGCCACCTGGATCTCAGACTCCTAAAGAAGGGGGTAAGTACATGCCTGGACTTCAGGCTCACAGCACTTCTTTCATCTCAAGCCAGACAGTCTCTCTCTTGCTTTCACTGTAGCTCTTACATCTTCATCCCACATTGCAGGGCTCACAGTATTAACTTACTGCAACATAGCCCTGCCAGGGTCCCCTCCTCTTCCTTAGCACTTTACAGTCTTCTTCCGGAGCCACTCCAGATCTAGCCCCTCCTTCCTCTGCAGAGGGACTCACAGCAAGCCCCACTTCTCCCTGCTGAGATAAGACTGAGGCCTTTCTGGCACTCCTCAGCATGCCTTGCAGCAGCCTGTAATTCCCAGGGTCCCTCTGGGAATGACACCTCCCAGAATTCCCTTGTTCCAAAGTGAACGCAGAATGGGGCCACGGGGCCTGGAATTGCCTTTTTTAAAAGACCAGCCTCCAATATACTTCCAAAGTTGCAACTAGTTGAAATTCGACCCTTTGTAGTTTTGAGGAAATATTCTCCTGTTTTTTATTCCCCTCTCCCTCCCTCCTGCAATGCAGCAAGCCATGGAGTCAAGGGATTCCAGAGCTGATTTTCAGCTCTTATCTCAAGACTTCATACTGGTTAGGCTGGGAAGTGGAAACTTTCATGGTACTTGTTCTTTGTAATGCAAAAATAATGAGATTAAAAAAAAGTTGGCTTTTATTTTCCTTCCAGTTTGAAGCTTTACAGCTTTTCTCTAAAACCAGGAAGCTAGAAGCTTTCAGCCTTTTTTTCCCTAAAAAAAGATTCCCATGTGTTCACCTGACTCCAGAAGCTGGGACTTTAAGAAAAACAGGTGAGACTCACAATAAAATTGGGAGATTTTGCAACAGTGATAAATGTTTTCATCTTAATTTTTGATCCCTTATCCATAAATATGCAGCTTTTCAACTTCTTGAAGTTATAGCAATGCTTACAGTTTTTTGATGTATGTAAAATACTATAACTGGTAATTAGGATACATTCTTATCAAAAACATATTGCTTGTGCCCATTTAAAGATTGCAGACACTATACTGACAGAGTGTGGGATGAGGTCAATTTACCTTTTTGCTTTTCACAAGGCCTTAATCCTGCAAAGATTTGCACAAGCTTAACGTCATGTCTGATCTGCCCCATTGATTTCAATGGGACTACTTGTGTCTGAAGTTAAGTTGTTTTTAGAACTGGGGCTCTAAAACACCAACTATGACCATATGTATGTCTTTTCTGGCAGTATGTAACAAATGCAGTTTTTGTAATCAACCTTCTAGTAGAGTATAATTGTGATAAGAGCAGTACATTCAGTTTTACACTTAATAAGGGAAAGAAAATTCAGCAGTAAGCAAGATGTTTATTAGTGGGAATTTGGGTGTATGCCTTTGGTATGAGCTAAGGAAGTAGGGTAATACAGGCAAGGTGGTTCCTTGTTCTTTTCTATTGCCACTGTATGATCTGCCTCATTCAAATGTGAGAATTAATGGCAACCCGGTTACATAGATATAATGGCCTAATCATTAATTTCTTTGGTAGTTACTCTAATATTATTAATTATAATGCACTCATTTGTTATTAATGTGGGTGTGATGACAGCTTCTATAAAAATTCCACTTAATTCATGTTAATTGGCTCATTATTTAAAGAGTTACTTGCAATATTAGTGGCTGCTACAGTCACCACTCTAATTCTGGGATGGTGTTTCATAGCATCAGACAAAGGCTCTCTGCAAGCTATAGCCTCGTAACCTGGATCCTCCTACAGTAAATCAGTTTAAGGTGGTCACCACAGTATGAGAGTAATGGCGTGTGTTCCTTTCAGGGAAGCTAACCACCCTCAGTCCTTCCCCACCTTGCTTTAGTTTTTCATTGTGTTTGTGAGCTGCTGATGGCTCATTTCAAGTGTGGTCCATGTCAGTTTTCCACAAGCTTTTGCTGTTTTTGGCCTATCCCGAGTTTGTGTCTGGTTTGTTGAAAGAAGCCATGCAAATGGAGTTATGCTGGGCTCAATCCTGCAAGGTGCTTTGCACTCTGGTCCTGAACTAGCATATGCTCTAAAAGTCTAAAGAATATGCTTAACTCTAAGCATGCAAGTGGTCCCATTGAAGTCAGTGGATGGATATATGCTTTAGTCCCTTGCTGGATTGAGGCTAGAGTACTCAGCACCTGGTAGCACTGAGCTTTTCTGGGGTCAGTTTTTTAAGTGCTCAGCATCCACAACTATGCAAAGTTTTCAAGAGTGATCAGAACCCAGCAGCTCCTCTTGTCACACTTATGCCCAGATTTTCAAGAGAACTCAGCACCCAATGTAATGACTCCTTTTGAAAATCTGGCCACTTATTTTGGACTGGGAGCTGAGATCATCTGAAAATCTGGCTGTCCAATTACTGCAGATTGAGCGATAGCGCCCACACTGAAATAACATTTGAGCTGCTGTGTCCACACTGCTGCTGCACTCCATCATGCCTAGCACTAAGACTTCTGGGGCCATATCTCATGGTTCTTTGCATGAATTCTTTCCCAGTCAATTGTGGGAGAACTTGTCTGTCCTTTCTGAGCACAGGGGGAATTGTGGCAAGGCACTGGAGGACTTGAGTGGAGCTAGCCTGTGTCTACACTATTGGGGGTGCATTAGCAACTGACTAATTGCACTAACTCAAGGATTCATCTATACTCCCTTGATGGGCCAGCCAACTAGACTTAAAAGCATCACCACACTCAAGTTAGGAGTTTGTGTGTGGACAGGACTTTAGTTAGGGGTGACACTATAGTAGGGTTGCCAACTTTCTGATTGCAGAAAACTGAACACCGTTGTCCCACCCCTGCCCCATCCCTTCTCCGACGCCCTGCGCTCTGTGCACTCCATCCCCCTCCCTCCATCACTTGCTCTCCCCCACCCTTACTCACTTGCTCATTTTCACTGGGCTGGGGCAGGGGGTTGGGGTGTGGGATGGGGTGAGGGCTCTGACTGGGGGTGCGGGATCTGGAGTGGGGCTGGAGATGAGAGGTTTTGGGTGCAGGAGGGGGCTCTGGGCTGTGGGTTGGGGTCAAGGGGTTTGAAGTATGGGAGGGGGTGAGGGCTCTGGCTGGGGGTGAGGGCTCTGGGATGGGGCCAGAAATTAGGGGCTCAGGGTGTGGGAGGAGTCTCTGGGCTGGGACAGGGGGTTGAGGTGCAGGGGGGTGAGGGCTCTGGCTGGGGGTGCGGGCTCTGGGGTGGGGCCAGGGATGAGGGGTTTGGAGTGCAGGAGGGGGCTCCGGGCTGGGGCCAAGGGATTCAGAGTGCAGGAGGGGGCACAGGACTGGGGCACAGGGGTGGAGTGCGGGTGGGGGCGTGGGATGCAGGGTCCGGGAGGGAGTTTGTGGGTAAGAGGGGGTTCTGAGCTGGGGCAGGGGGTTGGGGCACAGGAGGGGGTGTGAGATGTGGGCTCCAAGAGTGAGTTTGGGTGTGGGAGGGGGATCAGGGCTGGGGTAGGGGGTTGGGATGCAGGAGGAGGTTCGGGGTATGGGCTACGGGCGGCATTTACCTCAGGCATCTCCCGGAAATGGCCGGCATGTCCCTCTGGCTCCTAGGCATAGGGGCAGCCAGGGCCAGGGGGCTCTACATACTGCCCTCGTCTGTAGGTGCCACCCCAACAGCTCCTATTGGCCACGGTTCCCGGCCAATGGGAGCTGCGGAGCCGGTGCTCGGGGTGGTACCTGTGCCACGGCCAGGGGCAGCGCGCAGAGCCCCCCGGCCACTCCTGCGCCTAGGTGCCGGAGGGATAGAGCCAGCCGCTGCGGCCAACCAGACTTTGCTGACCGGAACTGCCAGGGTCCCTTTTTAACTGGACATTCTGGACGCTTGGCAACCCTACGCTAGAGTTATAACTCAAGTTAACGCTGCAGTAAAGACAAGCCTCTAGTGACCAATGTTTTCTACATCATTTGCCTCCTGCATTTTGCACAATATATCTCAAAGAAGTCTAAGAAGGAATGTGGAATACAGGCAGAGGGACTGCCCTCCCCTTTTGAACAGCTAAGAGGTGCAAGGAGCTAGAGGTGAGCCTGTTAACTCAGCTAGCAGCAGGCGTGAACAGCTCCTCTGTACATGTTTTGAAACTTACTGGCTAGAACTGAGACTTTGATTTTGTTGTTGTTGACATGTTTTGTTTGTTATTTTACTTTTTGACTTTCTGGGTGCATGCAAGGCAAGGAAGTAAGTATGTGCACACAGGGGTTCTGGAATAATGTGTATAGTGGGGGTGCTGAGAGCCATTGAACCAAACTGTAAACCCTGTATATGATGGAAACCACTTCAAGCCAAGGGGTGTGGCACCTATAGGTGCGCACATTTTTATGGCAGAGGGTTCTTGTATGCAGTGTTTTCCTATTGTTTCCCTTTACAATGCCTACCTTTCTCATTTTTCCTTTATAGTCAATTGCAATTTAAAATTGAAGTACAGTGGAACTGACAAAGCGGGATTTAACTATTAAATCATGAAGTCTGTTTTGGAATATTGGTATGTGACCACCGTAGTTTGGACTTGCCCAGGGGTAGCCTGTTATGCTGCATTCCAAACGGCTGCCCTGCTTCGGAAAGTCTGACTCTGCATTGAAGGACCATCACTGAGAGCCATCAAGGCTGCAATCTGGGGTTATCAGTGTTGACTCTCAGCTATTGGCTCACCCCCATGGCACAAGGGGCCTGTAAATGCGGGGCAAGGATGATTGGTGGATATAGAACTTCAGCTGAAGCATGTGGCACAGAGATGGAGGCCCTCTTTAAGAGTGTAGTGCTGCCCTGTGCTGGAGGCTACATGTCACATGGAAGGAGGACTTGCAGGAAGGACTTGCCTGAAATGCATCTCTCAGAGGTTTTGGTATTTTCAGAGAACTGAATGCTTTCAAAGCAAAGCAATGTGGTTAAGAAATTTCTCTGCTAAGCCTGTGTCTCTGAAGGAGTTAAACTGGAAACACAGAGTGCCTCAGCCTAGATGGAACAATGAGGGAATGTGTGTAAGCAAGTGGGGGCCTTTGGTGGTCTCAGACACTGGTTTCAGGTTCCCATATCCCAGGGAAGGGTATCGGACCTAGGCATGTGCCCTTGGATCCCGGAGCTAGAAAGAGTGACAAGACTCTTCCCAGATCCAGTTGGCTTGGAAACTTGTGGACCCGGCTACTGAGTCCACTCATAACAGCCTGGTGACTGTATGGTGGATGTCTGGGCCAGTTTGCAACAGTAACCTCTTAAAAATTGTTACAGTGTAGCAGGCCAGCTTCCAGAACAGAACCATTGTCATTTAGGGCTTGATCTAAAAACCAGTGAAGTCAACGGATGTCTCTCAATTGACTTCCGGGGGCTGTGGGTCAGGCCCTAGTCTTCTGTTTCAAATGTCTGGGTGGTGCAAATAAGGTTGCTAGCTTTGTTTGCCAGAAACAGGGGTAGGGTGTGGGGTTAAGAGCTGTCAAAATGTGGAACTTGTCAATCTGGGAAGGCAGCGGGCAGGGAGGGACTGACGGAAGAAACAGTAAGGGTATGTGTGCCTGTCAAGCTGGGCATATCATTCCCAGCTTGAGGCGACAGTGCGCCTGCGTAACTAGAGCGCATGCCGCTACAACACTAGAGTGTAGCTATGGGGGTGCTGAGTGTGTCCCCGTCAGAGGCCAGGTAAAAACTTGGTGTGGCCAGACCTTCCTGCCACTAGTGCCACCACAGCTACACACTATTTCTAGAGCACTAGTGTGGGTATGTCTCCATGAGCTGGGAATCACACCCCAGCTTGAAGTGTAGACGCACTCAGTGACAACAGCGCTAAACAGGTACTTCCATGGCAAATAGGAGAGTTAAATGACAAATGACTGGCAACAGGCATAGGTCAAAGGTCAGAACCACTCCTGTTTGATGAGCCATCCAAAATGCTACTGACTGTTGCACTGACAGAAGCAACGCAAGCCCACCCAGCCTCTCGCAATGAAACAACCGGAGCTGCAGGGACAGGGAGCAGGTGACAATTCTACTTTTGTGGCCTTTATTGAAGGACATGTTTTGAAAACCAGATACAGTGTTGCCAATCCCAGGGATTCAGAAATCGTGAGTCAGTCCCTCCAAAGCAAGAGACTTATAAAAAGTTATCCAATTTTTGGATTCTTTGCCTTCTGGTTTGAGGCTTTAGGCTACGCTCCAGTCACATTTTCTAGCTGTTCTCCATAGCCACAAGGGTTAGAAACTTAAAAATGAAAATAGCAATTCTCACCTGGTCACTTGACTCTAGGTGCTGAAGTTTTACGAGACTCAAATATCACGAAGCTTGTGATTATGTTGCAAGATTTGGCAACACTGAAAGTTACTGAGGCGTTGAATACCTTGACCTCCATCATAGATGACGCTATTCATGTTTCATTAATTGGCTGTCCTAGTTTGGCGAGAGGGTTATTTGCATTTAATTTTTAAACAAGGGAAAAGAGATTTAACAGTAGGTGCTGAAGTGAGTGGGCATTGACCCCTCTCATATGACGGGGCATAACCTTTTGTAACTCTGATCTAAGCTATGTGACTGGCTGGGGGGCATGGAAACAGAAATCAACCTCTAAACAGCACTCGTGTCACACCCTTGCTGCAATGATTCCTGCGGGCACCTTTGAGGAAAAGGATTCCTAGTTAGGGATGTTTGTATTTTCTATGAAAAGTTCTTTCACAAATATTTCCAATTGCATGGACGCTCCTTCCTAGAGTTTTAGTGATCTGCTTGTTACGGATTTCACATTTCTTCCACTGTGAGAGTTGTGCCCTGAAAATAGAGTTAATAAAGGTATAACTCTAATATCCTCTGACTGCATCATATGCAAACAGTAGTTTCACAGAATGTCTCCAGTGTTATAGATGGAACAGCCAGTACTGACCCTCAGCAACTACGAACTGGCATAGCCCTAATGACTGCAACATACTGACATGGCTGAGAATCTGGCCCACATCTCGTGAAGTGACTACTGGAGTGATACAGAGTTAGGTTGAATAATATGGACCTGTGCTGACTGTACACACTATTGAGGTGCCTCTGACAAATTTTAAAAGCCAAAAACATTAGTCCAGTTCCCTTAGTTGGTTTGTGCTGATGGCAGCAAAGACTTATAGCTTGGAACAGCCTTGCTTAGTAGAGCTGAGTTGCAACCTAGTTGCAAATATGTCATCCTTGAGGCCCATTGCAAAGAAGTTGCAAGACTCCAACAGTGCCTTCAGAAGCTCCTTAACCCTTTGGGCCTGGGCTCTGCCATCCTTACTCATGCTGAATAGCCCCATGCTCTTGTAGAAAGGCAGGGGTGGCAAAATCAAGCCATGGGTCTTTGGCATTTGTCAGGGCTCGATTGTGACTGGTAGGCCGTAAAGAGTAAGGAGTGATGTGGAACTGCACCCGGGGAGTAGTAGAGCCATTCAGGACGTCTCCTGGTGCGCACACAGAGTGCACCTGCAACTACCCCACTTTCCAGGGGGCAGCTTACTCACTGTGCCTGAGTCAGCTTTGGTGTGAGGAGCTATGACCTGTCTTCTCCCAGCTCTGTTTGCAGGGCTGTGCACTTGTAGGGGAATAGAAATGGAGCAACCTCTATGCTGCTTTGAGTGGCGGTGGGACTGCTGTTCTGCCTGCTGCTGCTTACCCTGGCTCTGCACTGGGAGAAAAGTCCTTGTGCTTTCCCTGCACACCTGTTTAAGGGCCAAGCAGAATCTCGCCCTAAGTCAGTGGTTCTCAAACTTTTGTACTGGTGATCCCTTTCACATAGCAAACCTCTGAGTGTGACCCCTCTTATAAATTAAAAACACTTGTTTATATATTTAACACCATTATAAATGCTGGAGGCAAAGCGGGGTTTGGGGTGAAGGCTGACAACTCGCAACCCCCCATGTAATAACCTTGTGACCCCCTGAGGGGTCCCGACCCCCAGTTTGAGAAACCCTGCCCTAAGTGGTGAGTGAAAGAGGAGGATTTCAAGGTAGGGGAAGGGGCTGCAGAAAAAGTTAGTCAAAAATAAGACTACTACGATCAGGCAACAAGTTCCAGAAGCTCAAGGGTGTTTTCTTCATAGACTGGAGCTGCTCTCATTTTCCATCTGTGAGTGAATGGGATTCAAAATGTTAGTGGAATATTTACTAATAATCATAAATAATTAACAGAGTAACATATGCTTGGCAAGGCCATTTTTAATAAGGAATCCATTAGTATCTAAGTTAATGTTGTCCATGGCATGCTCAATCCCCACATGAGTTTTTGCTGTTTGTTTCAGATGTTTCCAGCACCTGTGAGTCAAGCTATTGCCCTGAAGAGGGAATAGTGTATTAAGAAAGCAACATTAATTAAGTGAAGGCAACTAGATAAAGGGAAAAATGGAGGGAAAATGAGAGAAACTAATGAATTGATAAAGCAAACCTGGGAGGATTAAGAGTCCCAACCCTCAGCTGGTGAAATCAGTGTCTGATTTCAGTTGATTTACGTCAGCTGGAGATCTAAAAAAGACTTGTCAGAGCACCTCCCCTTCCCCCCCCACAAAAGGGAATTCCAGTTTTCATCAAAAAAAGTCCCAGAAATGATACATTTACAGGTGCTTAATAACAGCATATAACCATAACCAGGAAGGTACACAGCCTTCTCCACATGGGAACGCTCTGCGCTGGTGAGGGGGCAGAGGAGATAGTTTGCACTGAGGGGCAGGAGCAGTAAAGGCAATGTCAGCCTCACTTACTTTGGGCATCAACCACCACTGCTTCAAAGAGATGCAATTATTGATGATGGCTTGAATACATGCATGGATGCAGTGTGTGGTGGCCTAGCAACAAAGGGGGAATTCTATCCCTCTGCCTCGTGTGCCGGGCAGATTCTAGCAAGTTTGAAGAGGGCTCCCTTTTGCTGGGTTGGGTTGCCATCCTATACCAGTTGGACAGTAGCAAAGTTAACAATGCAGATACCATTATGTTCTAAGTGGATTTAAACCAGAATACTCACACTGCTTTGCATAATGCTGTATTTTGGTATATCATCTATAAGGGATTGTTATCTCAAGGTTTTGAACACGGGCTGTCTTTCCTTGCTGATCATCTAAGAAAAGGCAAGGTTGTTGCAACTAATGATATACCCTGCACCCCTGTTTAAGGGCCAAGTCAAATTTGGTCTGAAATTTAGATAGCTTTTGCAAAAATCCTTCTAGTCTAAAAAAAATCAAAGGCCAATAGTTTCCCCACACTAGTTTAAAATTCAAACAAACAATTCTATTTTAATAAATAAACATTCCTCTACCGTGTTTGCAAGGCAAACATTAGTAGCATCCTGTTAAGCTAGGAGAAACAAAGTGACACTGACTAGTCTGTTTATATTGTGTATTTCACAAAGCTTAGAAAATGAACACTTGGCTTGTGAGCAGTTTGGGGCAGGACTGTCACTTACTATGTTTGCACAGTGACTTGCTAATTAGTGACCCTATACGGCATGTGTTTCTGAAACATACACTAACATTCCTTTGTTATGCAGGGGATCAGACTATATGATCACAATGGTCCCCCCCTGCTTTAAAATCTACGGAAAAAAAACTAGGCCAAACCTTTGTCCAAACCCTAAACTGATCCCAGACTTTACATCTAAAAAAGTTTGCCTAGTCTATTCATTCTGCCCTTTATAGCTTGCAGCTTTTGGTTCTCCTGCTAGTACCTTTCCATTATGAATCTGCAGATAGTAGTGATGTCTTGTAACGACTCTTTCCATCTGTGGCTGGGTTTGGGAGGGTGTTGAGACCTTTTCTCATGTGGACCTCCCCACTGTTCCCCATGCTCTTGTATTTATCTCTAGCTACCATTTCTGTAATGGGGCAGCTCTAGAGAGCTTCTGGAAACATCAACCATTGTGCAGAAAGCAGGCTTGTCTTCCCGATGGTGCGTGTGAGTGTGTACTCTGGCTACAATTCAAGGCATTAATGACATTTAATTTGGGTGACTTTGCTGGCAGAACTTGGGACTCCACTGAGGTTATTGGTTGGGTGTTCAGTTAAGGCCCCCCGTCCTTGTAACTTTCCATCTTACGTGGTCTCAGATCCTGAATTTGGTGGGCACAAGATCATGTTGCAAAGATTTTTTTTTGTTTGATTTTAGATCTATAATCAGTCTATCCAGACATCTGGGTGCATGACCAGAAAAAGTCTGGTAAACCAGATAGTTTTGCTAGTTTGGAAGTGGTAATGAGCACATCCATCACTACATAAATTTCATTTCAATCAGCATTTTTTCTGCTACTGCTGATCTTCTGCTGGCCTGCTAAAAATATATGTTTTGTGTAGTTCCTTATCAAATTTATAATGTCTGTATCTTTGGCATTGTACATTGGATTCTGGGTGATGCATTCATTGGTGATTTGTTTTTTTAAAGGTAAATTGCCCATTGACGTCTGTCTTCCCAATGCCAGGTAGTTTTCCAGCAATGCTTTCAGAGCCTTATTGACTAGATTTGGAATGAGTTTTGCCTCAGTTCATCAGCCTCATATGTCTCTGTAGATTGGTTTTACAATGTGGAATGAACATGGACTTTTCAGAGTCACTCCCATGCTAGCATTACATCATCTCCTTTATCTAGCTACTCCCTATGATGATCCTTAGACCCTAGGGGCCAGCTCAAAAAGCACAGTGGCTTCCAGTTAGTTTCTAGGTGAAGATTTTACATCAAACACAATTACTTAGAGTCCAAATTGGTTTGGGACCTGGCTACTTTAGAGACAGTTTCTCTTCCCTTCAGATGCTACAGCAGTTGCAATCAGTTTGGGTGTTTGAGCAGTCAGCCACTTGTGTTAATTGGGAGGGAGTTGGTGACAGAGTTGGTGGAAGTTCCTCAACTCTCAAACTCTCTTCACCTTTAGTCCATCCAGATTTATGAGTCTTCGGGGCACACCCAGCAAAGCCTGTTTTTTCTCTCCGACTGTTTCTGATGGTCGTAGGTGTTGTAGTTATTTGTGTTATGATGCTGACTTGGCTAAAATTGTGGCCCAGTGTTCTGATCCTTGTACAACACAGAGGCTGTCCTGTCCCAAAGAGCTTACAATCAAAATAGTACTCCTGAGGGAATTCTGCGCCAAAATATTAAATATTCTGCGCACAATATTTTAAAATTCTGCATATTTTATTTGTCAAAATAACACAGTTTAACCACACAATTTTAAATTATTTGCTGACAAGTATTTTGAAATAAATTACCAAAATAATTAAAAATGGTGTGATTATATTGTTATTGTGTTTCTGGGTTATTTTGACAATTAAAAGATGCAGAACTTTGAAGAATTTTAATTTTTAAAAATTTTTGGTGCAAAATTCCCTCAAGAGTACCAGTGTTCTGTGTGTGGGTGCGGGCAGCTTGGTGTGAGGTCTGGGTGCAGGGGGAGTGGGATTCTGCAGGGGAGTCCAGGTGAAGGTGATTAGGGCTCAGAGGGTGTGGTGGGGGGGTTCTGGGGGCATGGGTGGAGGGAGGGGTCACTGTATAGGGAGCTGCTCCCCCTGTCTGCCCAACCCCCATGCATCCAGACCTTCCCTGCACCCAACCCCCCTCACAATGCTAACCCCCGCCCCCTGCAGTGCAGAGCTTCCTGCAGCCAGGGATAGTTTCTGGGACTTGATATGACCCAGCCCCAGCCCCAGCTGCTCTGTGCAGGGAAGGGGGAGGGAGAACTCCATCTCCATCCTTCTTCCCCCCCTCCCCCGACCCAGCTGAGACTAACGTACCTGGGTGGCCAGAGCATCCACAGACCTCCCTCCCCGTGATTTGCCTCTCCCCCTGGCAGTCCAAACAGATGTGTCTGAACTGCCCAACTGCCGGGAAGGGGTGAGTGAGCATTCCTGCAGCATCTCCCCCCCAGCCCAGAAACCATTTTCTGCAAGGAAGCAAAGGGAATCTGTGGGGGGAGGGGCATTTTTCTGCTGTGCTGCAGTTGCGCAGAATTTCTCCAGGAGTAAAATAGACAAGACAAAGAGTGGGAGGGGAAACAGAGGTAAAGAGACGCGAAGCGACTTGCCCAAGGTCCATGGCAGAGTCTGGAGTGGAACCCAGGTCTCCCGATTGTCCACTGCCTTAGCCACTAGACCATGCTGCCTACCTACCTGTAACTGGAGCATGAATGGGCTGAGAATGGGTGAAATTGATAGTGGTTTGGGAATTTAGTGGATTTTGATCCGTTTACATTTTATATATTTAAAAAGAAAAAACAGCATCTCATGTACAAGTGCCTAACCTATGGGATAAGCACTTTTAATACAATAAAGAACCTAAATACCACAAAAAAGCTGTTCCATTGCTATTCTGGGGCCAACCCAAATCAGAAAGTATTGGACAGTTTGCAAGAACCAGAACTCAAGGTTTTAGGACAAAATTGGTTCAAATAAGTTTGGATTAACTTCAAATCTGAACCAAACCTCTGAGTTTGTCCATCTCCATACCTGTTTTTTCCATTTCCTTTAGGCATATGTTCATTTGAAGGAGTTCAGTGTATTTCCATATGCCAGTTGATTTGACAATCTGACCCAGTTCCCATAAGTATTAAGAAGGCATGATTGGAACTACTGTACCTGTTCACTCAGCTACAAGAAGATCTTGCGTATTTTACTTGTGCCAGCTGCAAAACTGCATTGTCCGTCTCAAGTCACAGAAGCAATGGCTTTTACCAAGGGCAAAAGAGCTGGTTAGGACACTAATTAAAAACAATTGTTGGAGTTGCAGGAAAAGAAACATTAGCTGTGCAGCAAATGGGGACGTTTGGCCACTGTCAAGGAAGGAAGAGCTATATTGCTATACATAGAAAGACCTTGAGACTTGTGAACCAAGTCAAATGATAACAAAAATATTCCCCCCAAAATATGTCATCTCTGGTGTGGCTATCGATATTGGCAGCATCTGACATTCGCATAGTCTGTATCTGATGGAGAATTGTTGAAACATCTTCGGGACAGAGTGCAGGGAGTGAATAGGTGAATCTGCACACTGACCACTTAGAGGCCAATTTGTGCCCCAGGGGGTAATGATCTAATCAGGCTGGTGGGCTGGGTGAAGTAAAAGTTCAGTTGGCCCCATCAGCCCAGGGCTGATAAAAAGAGGCAGAGGAAGGAATTGCAGGGAGAGGGGGAGAGAGGGGAACAGAGCTAGCTGGGGCTAATCACACAGAGGGCTCAGAGTAGGGAGACCTCTGCTTCCCTCAGGTCCTGGTGAGAGGGCCAAAAGCTTGGTTAACCTTGTAAATAGACTGTTGCATGGGAACTGTGGAGATATTGGTGGCGGGGACTAGAAATAGAAGGTCACGGAGTGCACACCTGGTGGAGCTTGTGTAATTTCTGCAGAGAAAAAGACGGCGGGTGGAGCAGGCCCCTGTTACAATCTTGCACAAGAAAAACTGATTTACCAGCCTGTTCATCTGCCCTTGAAGGCAAAATAAGGATCCAACCCGTTTGATAGAGAGCTATTTTCATCTTGCTCTGAATTGTGCTTATTGTGCGCTATGCATGTTAAAAAATGATGCTGTCAGCAGACCCAGCCAGCCATTAACCTTAGCACTTCCTATTTAAATGTGGCACCTACAGTCACTTCATCCAATTGTATAAGATAGAGGCCTTAGGTCACTTGCTGATGATGACAAAGAGATCTGACACTGAAAGGGCATGTCACCCATACACCCCCAGCTCTCTTAGGAAGAAGTACATCTGCCTATTTGTGGAGTCTAACTACTTTGGTTAGTAACTAACTACTTGTTCTTGGAGTTGAAGTGTTAGTTTCCATGTTAGCAGCTTTCTTGCACAATGCAGAAAGGAAGAATGGTCTTGCGAGTAAGGCACTGCAGTAGGACGTGGTGGTTATGGATTAGATTTCTGGCTTTGTCACAGATTTTCTGTCCTTTCTTGGGCAAACTCTCTACCCCAGTTACCCAGCTATAAAATGGGGACAATACTTTTATTCTCCACTCACCACATTCCCCTTTTTTTCTTGCCTGTTTCGAATGCAAGTGCTTTGGGACAGGGATTGTCTGAATGACTGTGCAGTGGGCACCAGGGGCCCCTGATATCAGGGCTCTCTAGCTGCTACTGAAATAAAAATTGTAACAGGACAAATAGATTGACATGTACTGTACCTCTCCAGACAGCATTTACATAGCCAAGTTAAATATGAAGTTTGTGGGTGTCACCAGAAATAATGCTGTTTAAGG
Organism: Terrapene triunguis; assembly: GCF_002925995.2. Lineage (NCBI taxonomy): Eukaryota > Metazoa > Chordata > Testudines > Emydidae > Terrapene > Terrapene triunguis. The sequence goes on from NW_020664439.1 coordinate 3,762,996, forward strand.
CATTGGAAGTAGAAGGATTGGTGGATGCTTTGTCTTATGGTGTCATTTTCAGTGAGGATACTACTGGGAAAGCATAAAAACCATGTCAGCACCTATGGCTTTGAATATCTTCAGATAGATCAGATATTTATACATACTGCTTGGCAGTTGGAGGCAACTCTGGTCCATCTCTGAACATTCCTTTGAGTTTCCCCCCCTCCTCCCCTGCCCCAGGGATCTATATGCCAGTGGTGGATTTAAGTAATTCCCTGTACAGGGAGTTTCACCTTGGAATTTGAGCCAGGTCAGAAGGGATCAGGAGTTCTCATCCAACTGGTGACGGTATTGTCTTTAAATTGCAAACACTATTAGCTCCGAGGTGGTCATTAGGTATTCTGTCCCATAGTGACCCACAGTGAAACTGAGCCTTTAAGATACCAAGCTGAAACTTGAATAGTGCACTTTGACTACATTTGTGTTTGACAGAGTTACTCATTACCCAGCAAAGTAACCATGTGTTTGCTTTTGGTGCTGTCTTGGCATCCTGCCTGGGAGAAGTGTGAGATCAAGGGCCCAGTCTTACAAACCCTTGGATTGGCCCAATCTTGTTCTCCTGAGTAGTGCCACTGAAATCCCTGTCACCTCCCTCATCTAATTAAAATTCCTCTGAAAAATTCACCTGTCATCTTGCCTATATAAGAGAGGGACAAAAGCCAATAAAAAGTGACAATCTATTTTTTTCAGTTCATATGGAGCACCCAAGGGTGCCTAGAGCTCAGCTTAATACAACCGTGTTAATACCCGAATGTAACTGAAGTGCAGCAATTCAGTATAACCCACAACCAGCAAGCCAGGTGACTCAAAAGCTCAGAACTCCTTCCCTCACTTCATAATTACCACAGCTCCCCTCCCCCTTTACAAGAGCCTAGGAAACCAGATGAGTTTGCAGCTTGTGACTTATTATATCATGTCAACTTCCCGTGTTGGGGCAGGAACTGTATTTTCCCTATTTTTGACAGGTATTTTGTGTGCTCTAAAAATAATACTAACTATTTTATAAGGGTTTGCAGGCTTTACCCTGGCCTTTGGGATCTGGGGCATTAAGTCAAAAAGATGGAGGTTACCAGAGAATGATACTCCAAGCAACCACACGAGTCCTCTGTTGCCAGGCATCATTGCCTGATGCTAATGGCCAGTGTCAAACTGTGGTTAGCCTTGGAGGGGAGTCTGTGCTGTCTTGTGTAAGATTTTTCAGAAGCACCCAGGTGACTTAGGCATTTTTGAAAGTTCCACCTCTTGAGTACTTTGCTGTTAATCCCCCTTCCTCTTTGACAGTACTGCACCAGTGAGGAATGGCAGTCTGAAACCAGGAGGAGGTGAATTGCTCAAACCTCCATTCAGAGTTGCCATGATCCTAAAGCCTTGAAAATGGGAGAAGCCTCTCCGGCTCTTCCTCTGGGCCTGGTCGTAATGGGTGAGGGCAGCAGTCGAGCAGTGCCGGAGTGCTCCAGAACGCCGTCCCCTCACTTTTTCTAGGAGCCCAAACAGGTGGCTCTTTTCCCTCCCTGGCTGCAGATTGTCCCACGAGCTGGCAGGTGCTGGGGCCAGGCCCCGATGGGGGCTGCTCAGCAGTGGAAGCATGGAAGGAACAAGGGATGCTGCAGCCAGGACTGGGCAGGAGAGCATGGGGGCTTGAGCTGTGGGGAGCCCAGGGCAGAGCTGGAGCTAGGCAATGTCAGGAGCAGGAGCCAGCCACACGTGGAGGGAGGTGGGGATGGGCTCTGCAGGGAATCACTCCCTGTTCCTCTGGGTCTTCCCTAGCTCCCCCACTGCCTCCATTTCCTCTCAGCCCCCCAAAGACCCCTAGCTCCCTCCCACGGCCTTCCTGTGTTCCATCACTTCTCTTTTAGGACTCCAGCACTGGTGAGGGAGAGCCCAGATCAACTTCTGGAAACTCTTGATCTTCTCCTGTGGGAATCTTCAGCAGATGGGAGTCTGGAGGGTGAAGAACTGTCTGGCTCCCCATGGGGAATTTTCTCCTCTGTCAGGAAGGATTGGGGTATAGAATGGCCAACGGTTCCCCCCTCAAACTGACTGCTCCCCTAAGGAGCCATGTAGATCCCAGGAGAACTGTAGGATGCCAGAGCCATCCCCGTGGATTGCTTGTGTCTCCATGAAGGTGCTCAGACCTCCTGCTCCCCACTTCTGGCCCCCTGAAAGCTCAGTTCTGTCAGCTCCATGGTGCCAGAGCTTCCCCTAGCTGCTGCTGCTTCAGTACAACCCCCAAAAGGGAGCATGGTGGTGTAACAGCTAATACAGTCTCTGTAGGAGATGATCCCGGTTTCCCTTAGGCCCATGCAGTTATTAACCCACAATGCTGTGGAAGGCTAACCAGGGAGTCCTATGCAGGACAGATGACACCTTTGGCAGGGCCTATGCAGGACAGGTGACACCTTTGCCCTTCTAATGCTGGTGACATCACTGGGAGTCATGAGTGCTCAGCACCACAGACATCGGGTCACTTAATATAGGTGTCTAAACATGGATTTAACTGCCCAACACTAAAATGGTTGGTGGTTCCAATGAAATCCTGATATTTATACTGGCTCATCTCTGTCGTTCCACTCAGAATCTCTTACATTAACTTCACTCATTGTGCGGACTCTGACCAGATGTTTAGAAGTCCTGACAGAATTGTTATTGACTGATGTAAACACTTCCTGCCAGAAAATGTCGAAGGGTTTACATTTGTCAAAGTCAATCCACCCTGCTATCTTTTCCTGGCTGGATCAGTGCCAGAGCAGTGTTTGCACTAGGAGGAACGAACAGCCAGTTTTTGGGAACTTGTAATTTATTGGTTATACTCAAATATGTTCATTTCCTCCTTTGCTGAAAATGGGCTCTTGTGAGTTATTTACACACACTACTTCTGTTGGTACCTAGAGGGGTTCAATCTATTCCTGCAATTTTCTTTTGGTGTTACAGGCAAGATCCTCAGCTGGTGTGGACTGGCAAACATTGACCTCAGTGGAGCTCTACTGATTTACATTAGCTGAGGATCTGGCCCTAGAACAGTCTATACACCCACGTCGGTTTGTGGAGGAAAAAAGATAAGGTGTCCTGAGACAGCTGATCACATTACACAAATTAGAATTGTATTGTATGCTATAAAACAAGTTTGTGACCAGGAAGAGAACAATTTAAAAGGAAAATGCTTGTTAATATCAAAGGAAAGGGGTAAAAAGAGGTTGCTAACATGGCAATCATGTATGTGAAATTCCAAGGAATGTTTGAAAAAGAAACCTACCAATGAAGCTGATTCTAAACTTACTTGAGAACATGCAGGCAGGCAAATTAATTGCACCTGATCCTTAGCTGGTGAAAATAATCATAATTTTTTAGAGGTCAATGAGGATCCATTATTTTCGTACCTCTAGCAACGTGCCTGTTAGTGTACATTGGCATTTAGCAAATAATCACATGCTGGAGCAGATCTGATTCTATTTTGCCTTCTAGTGGCTGCTCCACAAAGATCTACGTCCTGCAGGGTCCACTCACATGACTTGGAAGCAAAATGACTGCATGTTTCAGTAAAGGTTTTTCTTCTATATGCTAAACCTTCATTCTCTCCTTTTTCTCCACTTCAGCCTCCACCTTGCCTTTTGAAGTCTTCACTGGAAGATATATCTGGTGTCCTCTTTCCCTTTGCAATGGGAATTCAATCAGCCTCTCTTTAATTGGTAGTGAGACAGCTAGTTTTCATGATCCGATTTATAGTTCAGTAATCTGACACCAGAATCTCCAGTTAACCTGTCATGAAAGCTATAGAAGTGGTAAGTGACCATCTAACATACCACATCCTTAGAATCACATGCAAATAGCAGAAGACCCCTTGCCACTGTGTCTTTAAGGGTAGATTCTCTCCTTAGGTACTTATCACGTGTGAAAAGCACGTGAATATAGAATTCTAGCAACGCATGGTTGTGTTAGTGCCTGACCCACCCCAGTTCCACTCTCAATAACATGGGTGCAGCCCCAGTGGCTTTAGTAGGGTTTCTTTTATTTTACAGAGTTTTCTGTGCTGCTCACCATAGTATCTGAGCCCCTCACAAAGAGCAGACAATGCCCCATGAGGCAGAGAAGTGTCCCCATTCTACATGTGGGGAGCCAAGCCACACCTGCCCACTCGCACAGGAAGTCTGTGCCAAAGTTTGGCATTGAACACAGATCTTTTGAGTCCCAGTTCAGAGAATTAGCCACACAATTCTCTGCCTTCTCTCACTTGAGTAAGTGAGAGCAGAATTTGACCCCCAATGACAGGATTTTCAAAGTAGCACAGCACGTTGGGCGCTGAGGTTTCTTGAGACTCTCACCCTTTGTGTGTGCAGAAGCTGATGGGAAACATGACGAAAGTTATATTTACTCTGGTTCTTTTACTTACCAGAGGCCTGGGAAATAGTCACATTTATTTAGCTCTTCCTATGCTTTTGTGGAAAAAACCCGTTATTGGCTGTGATAAGTTACTATCTTACATGAATAAAGTAAGCTTTTCCTCTGGTGCTAACGGCAACCGTTTTCAAGAGAATGCAGCTAGACCATGAGTAGAAATTAGAGAAATGCCACTAGCAGACTCTATTTTCTCTGGCATAAGTAATTATCTACCACTACCTTCTTTTCAGAAAGAACAGCATTTATCATCTTCCCACCAGGGGCGGCACAATGCAGCTCATGCATAGTGCCAAGTCACCTAGTGTAACCTTCTGTTCCATAATGCAAAGAATGCTACTGCCATAGACTGCTTCTAGTTTAAGAATATTTTTGTCACTAGGCGTTACTATATTGTGGGTAGCAAAATACACTGATTTTATACAGGCCAGATATTTGTATCTAGGAGGAGTATAGGTTGGTAACTCTGTAGTCAATAAAAGAATAAAGTGATCCTGAATAATTGATACTGTAAAATCTGGGCAGTGCAATAGCCAACATGTATATATCCCCAAAGGGTCGCAAATATATTTCACTTGACCTTTGAAGTGCAGCAGTCTGTTGATGGGCGCAGTAGCTGCTTAGCTTTGCACAGCGACACAGAACAGTTTAGCATAGGCTGTAATTAAGGCATAATCCCAGGCTTTGCAAATTAATCCTGAATTATTTGTCTTTGTCAGTGTCCAGGACTTTGGACAGCAGGAGGTGGCTGTCACCCTGCTGTGCCCAGAGCATAGCAATGCACCTCCTGGATACTTAAGGAAACAACTCTTGTTCCCAGCCACCTGTCCCCATGCACCTGCCCATGACTGCTAGAGAACTGAGAGCACCATTCTGTTTCCCCTGCATCCTTATTAGAAGGGAGGAAGCCAGTGACAGGGTCTCTCTCTGTACTTTTCTGCATCTGTGGAGGGAAACCCGCAGAGGGAGAGATCTTGTACAAGGGAGGCTGGCTTGAGCAATACTTCTCTCATCAGATACCAGTGCTGCTCCACAGAGACCTGTGAAATCCCCATACAAGCAGCAGCTGTTCCTGCTGCTCCCACTTCAGAATCATTGAGTGCTGAGTGCTCATCAGCCTGCATAGAAGGAGGGCTTAGCTCACCCAAGCCCAAGAAAGGCTGAGGAGGGGAAGTCCTTCCCTTATTTTAATCCCTGGTTGTCTTTTTAATCTGTTTTCCAGCTCTCAAGGCCAGTAGTATAAACCTCCTGGTATATGTAAACTTGTACAGTGGGGATTGTATCTCTGCAGTCCTCTCCATGCAGAACTTCTCATTAGACTCCATAGAATCATTCAGGTATGCCACTACTCCCCTTCCTGTGCAGCTCCCAGTATCCCATTGATTTGTCATTCCACCTTATTTCAGAAATGCCTCTTCTATGTCTAGGTCCTCTTCCATTGTCAGCAGTTTTAATTCACCTGCATTTGCCTTTAAGCTTTACACATTGTGATTCACAATATAACTCCTTTATCCTGTCAATGCTACTTTTCTGGAATATACCTCTGATCTTATCCTGTCATTCTATTTCAGCAGTGATTTCTATCCTATCCTTCAATACTTGTTTCAGACTAACTATGACATCTGCTAATGAAGTTAGCAATGCAATGTTTGACTTGGACACTCCTCAGAACCTGTTGCTTTCCTCCAACTCCTAATTTAAATAATCTCCTAAACCATGTTAATTTTCTGTGACAGCAATCTGGTTTCATCCCTTCCTCCAAAAATTTTCCAGTGTATAAATGTAAATCCTTGCTCTTTGCATCATCCTCAATATATCATACATTGGGACTCCCATCATGAGAATAGGGTCCCAACTGGTTGATCAACTGATCCTACTCTGAAGTAGACCTGCTCCTCATTGCCTCTATATACGGTTTCCGTAATGCCATCTCTGGTCTTCCCGTTCAGCAACTCTGGACTCAAGATGCTGTATTTGGCACTGAATGCCATGAGTTGCAAACAGGCACCACTTTGCCTGAAGGCAATTATTAATTCCTTGTGACAGTGTTCAAATGCCCCAGTCAGGATCAAAACCACATTGTGCCTTGCAGAATGACACAGAAGTCAATCCGTGAAGTAGCTTTAAATTCTGTGCTTTGTGTAGTATATTGGGTAGCCCTCATGCTGTCTCCTAGCTCTTGCTGTTCGTCTGTACCTTCATTGATTGGCTTGTTTAGCCTAACCAAAAGAAGGCTATGGGGAGATATGATTGTTCTCTACAAATATATCAGAGGAATAAATACCAGAGAGGGAGAGGAATTATTTAAGCTCAGTACCAATGTGGACACAAGAACAAATGGATATAAACTGGCCATCAGGAAGTTTAGACTTGAAATTAGACGAAGGTTTCTAATCATCAGAGGAGTGAAGTCCTGAACAGCCTTCCAAGGGGAGTAGTGGGGGCAAAAGACATATCTGGCTTCAAGACTAAGCTTGATAAGTTTATGGAGGGGATGGTATAATGGGATAGCCTAATTTTGGCAATTAATTGGTCTTTGACTATTAGCGGTAAATATGCCCAATGGCTTGTGATGGGATGTTAGATGGGGTGGGATCTGAGTTACTACAGATAATTCTTTCCTGGGTGTCTGGCTGGTGAGTCTTGCCCACATGCTCAGGGTTTAGCTGATTGCCATATTTGGGGTCGGGAAGGAATTTTCCTCCAGGGCAGATTGGCAGAGGCCCTGAGGGTTTTCATCTTCCTCTGTAGCGTGGGGCACGGGTCACTTGCTGGAAGATTCTCTGCATCTTGAAGTCTTTAAACCATGATTTGAGGACTTCAATGGCTCTGACACAGGTTTGATACAGGAGTGGGTGACTGAGATTCTGTGGCCTGTGTTGTGCAGTGGGTCAGACTAGATGATCTCAATGGTCCCTTCTGACCTTAAAGTCTATGATTCTATGATTGCATTCGGGATTTTACTGTGACTGGATAATACATTGACCTACATTTACAGATAGTCCACCAAGTATTAAGGTCAAGACCCAAAGCTCATTGAAGTTAGTGGAAAGATTCCAACTGACTTCAGATCAGGCCCTTTATCCTATAGCTTTTATCACTTGTTGCCAAACTTCTTCTTTCTGGCTGGGGATGGGGAGACCCTGGTGCCGCCTGACCATGGGCCCCTGGGCGGTCGCCCACCCATAAGGCTGGCCCTGTCCCCACCCCAAAAGTGACGACCCCTGCATATTCTACCATCCTCACTTCTGTGCTACTGCGGGCGGTGGTGCTGGCTTTAGAGCTGGGTGTCCTGCCAGCAGCTGCCGCTCTCTGGCCGCCCAGATCTTTGGACAGTGCCCCTGCCAGCAGCAGTGCAGAAGTGAGGGTGGCAATCCCAAGACCTCCCACCACCCCCATTTGGGTCTGGACCCCCATGGTTACAACACTGTGAAATTTCAGATGTAAACATGGGAAACCAAGACACCGACTATTTATAAAATCCTATGACTGTGAAATTGACCGGTTTGGTCAATTTGGTAGGGCCCTATTTATGGCCCTTTAAAGTTGTAAACAATACTAAGAAAATAGTTTTTTCAACTTGTTCAATGTAAATCCTCTTTGCAAGTTAGTATCTCCTTTGAGATTTCCCCCTCTACTGCTATTTATTCCAGCTAGAGCAACAAAGACACAAATTACATTTACACCTGTGGTGCACTTGGCAGCTGGAGGAGCAAAGCTTGAATTATGTTTCAATAAGTATATCTATGGTTCAGTATTAGATTATAGCTTTACCTGACAAAGTACTGTAAGCCTGAGTGTGACAAATTGGGAAGCAGTGTTTTTTAAGGTGTGATTTTTTTATTAGCCAAAATTAAAGTGAGCTACTCAGGACAAGGCCTGATTTTTTTTTCTGTTTGGAAAGCAGCCATCACATTGGGGCTACTACCAGATGTAAATAGCATAGTAATAATAACATAAAGCAATAACATGCAAAGGAGCCAGCAGATTAACTGTACACCAATGCAGAAGTGATTACAGAAAAATCTGTGCGTGCCAACATTGCTAGATTCCATGTATGTAGAATGTAAGTGCACTGTATCAAAGAGTTGTGGGAAGGATACAATTATACAGCACAATGGAAGTGACAGCGGGGAAGGAAAGTTTAGCATTCTATTCATGTTCAGAGCCCCGCTCTGGCATGTTTATATGGCAACAACTGGTAATCTAAAGGTCACCAGTTACACACTGACTTTCAGAAGAATAGCAAAGAATGTAATTATGATAAGATCGAACACTAAGGGGTTCAGATGGAAAAACAAGGATCAGTTGTCCAGTTTCCTACCCAAGACCAGCTCTAGTTGAAGGACATCTAGACCAACTGATTTGAGCAGACCATGCCCTGGTATTGGTGACAATTGGATTAAATAGGCGGAGAATGCCAAAGAGGTGGAAAATAAGTACTGGCCCTATGAAAGATGAAATTAATCTTCAACTCCCTTGAAGGAGACGATTAAGAAATGTTTTGAGAACAATATGATGGGGAAGCCACAAATATATGGGAAGCTTATAAAGCAATAATGAGGATGATTATTAAAATGACCTCAGGGATTAAAAAACAAAGATCCCAAGAGAGACACTCCAGGCATGCATTCAGAATTTGCTAAAACAACATTAAAACAGACTTCATCCTACCTCCTTTTGCCCCAAACAACTTGCCACTACCTGAGGCCAATTAAATGTGATTTTTATCATGAAAATGGAAAGAGTCCTCCACTGGCTTAAACTACAGTTTCACAAGAGAAGAAATGAGGCCCTTGAATTATTGACAGACTCACAATAAAAGACAGGGAAGCCGCTCTGGCAAGCAGGGAGAGAAGAGGAATGGTTTAATTCCAAACAAAAGAAGTTTACAAAACAGATGAAGATGTTTATGCCCATTCTTTACAGTACCTTCTTCTCCTTCTCCACCTTATCTCTGGGTAAACTCAGCCACGAACACATTCAACTACCATCCCTTTGCAGCAATGTAGATCTGCCACTCTACTCCAGACCTTTTGTGCAAACTAAAGTCTCAGCCTGTCTCTGACAGCTCCTTGTGGATGTCTAACCACCAGCTCAAGCTGAACATGGCTAAAACAGAGCTCCTAATCTTTCCCCATCAAGCCCTCTCCTCTGTCTCCCTTCTTGATTGCTGTGGACAACACCACCATCCTGTCTGTCACTCAACCCCATAACCTGGGCGTCATCTTCAATTTGGACCTATCTCAGTCCTCACATCCAGGCTATGTCTAAATCTTGCCAATTAATTCTGCATATTATCCCTCAGATATGGCCTTTCCTCTTCATCCACACAATTAAAACTCTTCTCCAGGCTCATCACCTAGCATCTTCATTACCGCATCCTTCTGTCTGGCCTCGACCAATGCAATCTTGCCCCACACATATCGATTCTGAATGCAGCTGCAAAGATAATTTTATAACCAGTCGCTCTGACCATGTCACTCTCTCTTTTTATCCCACTGTTGGCTCCCTCTTTATTGTATCAAACATAAGCTACTTATCTTCACTTTCAAGCCCCATCACAGCCTATCCCCATCCTACCTATCGTCGCTCTCCATATTGAGAGATCGACTCCCACCTCTGTTCAGCCCATGAGGCCAGCTTCCATTGCCCACTTGTTAAATTTTCCAAAAAGCGCGTATGTGCTTTCTCCTGTGCTGCCCCTCATGCTTGGGAGGAGCTCTCTGTAAACACCCACAAAGTGACCTCATTGGCCACCTTCAGATCCCTACTTAAAATTCTCCTTTTCCTTGTT
>NW_020664439.1:3773227-3792839 GCF_002925995.2 Terrapene triunguis
TTCCCTGTCTGTATCCATCTGTTGTCTCTAAAATGTAGATTGTAAGCTCTTTGGGGTAGGGATGCTCTTTTGTGTTTGTACAGCGCCTAGCATAATGGGGCTCCTGGATATTACAATAATATAAATAATAATAGTGCAGCAATTCTTAAACTTTAAGACCCAGCATACCCCATCTAAGTCTTAAAAGCACTTCTCATGCTGCCTTCATAATTGTAATCAGAGTAACTGTAGTAGATTCTTAGCCAGATGATATACATTGAATCCTCTCCCCATCAGTGGTACACATACCACAGTCTGAAAACCATTACACTAGTGAAAACTTGCTGCTTAGGTACAAAATGAAAGGACAGCAATAAAGACACCAGCCAGGTTAATGCGCAAGAGGCAAAACAAGATGTTCTGATACGGAGGGCTTGTCTACACAAACATTTAAATGGTGGCAAGATGGTGGGTAACTCTACCGTGCACACTGGCCATGTGCTACTGTCCATATGGACCCTGTTCCTGTGCACCAAGAGCCAGGGTAGATCAAAGTGCACTGGGGTACTTTTAGTGCGTGGCAGTCCACACAGAGACTTAGTCCATAGCAGGGTAGTGCGGGGTGTGTAGATTTGCCCCCCCAGCTTGCTGCAGACTAAGTGTTCATGTAGACGAGGAATGATGACTGAATCAGGGATACCATCAAATGGCTGCTAATGAGCATAGCTTTCTTGTTGTTATAAAGCCAGTTGCCGTTTAACTTTTGAGATTGAAGTAGCTGCTAAAACAAAACCAGAAAAAGCTTTAGATATTTTTGTAAGAATTTGCCTCTATTTACTAGCTAATTATAGAACTGGTCACAGTTTGTGTTTTGTTATTTTTGCAAAAATCTAACAAGAAACAACAATACTCCTTTTTAAGTCACTTCCGTTGTATTAATCATTAACATGTACCTAATGCAGTGACAAACATGTCTAGCTGCACCCCAGCAATGAAAGAACATCCAGACTAACAGTGATAGTACAAAGCGACAAAGAGTCCTGTGGCACCTTATAGACTAACAGACGTATTGGAGCATAAGCTTTCATGGGTGAATAAATACCCACTTTGTCGGATGCGTACAGACACATTTAACACACAGGATCAAGCCCCTTCTCCAAGGACACTTTCTTTTGCCTCTAAAGTTGTCTTTTTACTTGGGTTTCCCCCCAGCATGCCTTTCCTGGGGAGCCTTTAAATCTGGAAGAGTGAAACAGCTGCAGCCTTACTGGGACCATGTTGGAACTGGTTGCTGTATTTTCTTCTAACGGGTAAGTGGTTCTTCCTTTTATGTTTTGTTCTTTTTTAAAATTTGAGGCAATAGTACATTCTTATAGCTTTCAATCTGATGGGCTAGGAAAAGCATTAGGGTCCAGATCCTCAAAGGTGCTTAACCTCCATTGATATCAACGAGAGTTTGGCAACAAAATATTTTTGAGGCTGTGGGCCTAGATATTTATGCATACGTATCACTCAACTAGAAATCCCATTTGATGCTAGCTATAGAAGTAGCTGAAGAAAAACGTAATCGACAAAAACTAATCATAGAACTGGAAGGGACCTCGAGAGGTCATCTAGTCCAATCCCCTGTACTCAAGGCAGATCTAAGTATTATGTAGACCATCCCTGATAGGTGTGAGTCCAACCTGCTCTTAAAAATCCCCAATGATCCCCCCAATGTGGAGATTCCACAACCTCCCTAGGCAATTTATTCCAGTGCTTAAAAACTGTGACAGTTAGGAAGTTTTTCCTAATGTCCAACCTAAACCGCCCTTGCTGCAATTTAAGCCCATTGCTTCTTATCCTATCCTCAGAGGTTAAGAAGAACAATTTTTCTCCCTCCTCCTTGAAACAACTTTTTATGTACTTGAAAACTGTTATGTCCCCTCTCAGTCTTCTCTTCTCCAGACTAAACAAACTCAATTTTTTCAATCTTCCCACATAGGTCATGTTTTCTAGACCTTTAATCATTTTTGTTGCTCTTCTCTGGACTTTTTCCAATTTGTCCACATCTTTCCTGAAATGTGACACCCAAAGCTGAACACAATACTCCAGTTGAAGCCTACTCAGTGTGGAGTAGAGCGGAAGAATTACTTCCCATGTCTTGCTTACAATACTCCTGCTAATACATCCCAGAATGATGTTTGCTTTTTTGCAACAGCGTTACACTGTTGACTCATATTTAGCTTGTGATCCACTATGACCGCCAGATCCCTTTCCGCAGTACTCCTTCCTAGGCAGTCATTTCCCATTTTATATGTGTGCAACTGATTGTTCCTTCCTAAGTGAAGTACTTTGCATTTGTCCTTATTGAATTTCAACCTATTTACTTCAGACCATTTCTCCAGTTTGTCCAGATCATTTTGAATTTTAATTTTATCCTCCAAAGCACTTGCAACCCCTTCCAGCTTGGTATTGTGTGCAAATTTTATAAGTGTACTCTCTATGCCATTATCTAAATAATTGATGAAGATATTGAATGGAACCGGACCCAGAACCGATCCCTGTGGGACCCCACTCGTTATGCCCTTCCAGCATGACTGTGAACCACTGCTAACTACTCTCTGGGAATGATTTTCCAACCTGTTATGCACCTACCTTAAAGTAGCTCCATCTAGGTTGTATTTCCCTAGTTTGTTTATGAGACGGTCCTGCGAGACAGTATCAAAAGCCTTACTAAAGTCAAGATATATCACATCTACCACTTCTCCCCATCCACAAGTCTTGTTACCCTGTCAAAGAAAGCTATCAGGTTGGTTTGACATGATTTGTTCTTGACAAATCCATGCTGACGGTTATTTATCACCTTATTATCTTCTAGATGTTTGCAAATTGATTGCTTAATTATTTACTCCATTATCTTTCCGGATACAGAAGTTAAGCTGACTGGTCTGTAATTCCCCAGGTTGTCCTTATTTCCCTTTTTATAGATGGGTACTATATTTGCCCTTTTCCAGTCTTCTGGAATGTCTCCCGTCTTCCATGACTTTTCAAAGATAATTGCTAATGGCTCAGATATCTCCTCAGTCAGCTCCTTGAGTATTCTAGGATGCATTTAATCAGGCCCTGGTGATATGAAGACATCTAACTTGTCTAGGTATTTTTTGACTTGTTCTTTCCCTATTTTAGATTCTGATCCTACCTCATTTTCAATGACATTCACTATGTTAGATGTCCAATCGCCACCAACCGAAACAAAGAGGTCATTAAGCACCTCTGTCATTTCCACATTTTCTGTTATTGTCTTTCCCCCCTCATTGAGTAATGGGCCTACTGTGTCCTTGGTCTTCTTCTTGTTTCTAATGTATTTGTAGAATGTTTTCTTGTTTCCTTTTATGTCCCTAGCTAGTTTGATCTCGTTATGTGTCTTGGCTTTTCTAATTTTGTCCCTACATACTTGTGTTATTTGTTTATATTCATCCTTTGTAATTTGACTGAGTTTCTGCTTTTTGTAGGACTCTTTTTTGAGTTTTAGCTCATTGAAGATCTCCCGGTTAAGCCAGGGTGTTCTCTTGCCATACTTCCTATCTTTCCTACGCAGTGGGAGAGTTTGCTCTTGTGCCCTTAATAATGTCTTGTTGAAAAACTGCCAACTGTCTTCAATTGTTTTTCCCCTTAGACTTGCTTCCCATGGGATTTTACCTATCAACTCCCCGAGTTTGCTAAAGTCTGCCTTCTTGAAATCCATTGTCTTTATTGTGCTGTTCTCCCTCCTACCATTCCTTAGAATCATGAACTCTACCATTTCATGATCACTTTCACCCAAGTTGCCTTCCACTTTCAAATTCTCAACCAGTTTCTCCCTATTGGTCAAAATCAAATCTAGAACAGCGTCCCCCCAGTAGCTTTCTCCACCTTCAGAAATAAAAAATTGTCTCCAATACATTCCAAGAACTTGTTGGATAATCTGTGCCCTGCTGTGTTATTTTCCCAACAGACGTCTGGGTAGTTGAAGTCCCCCATCACCACCAAGTCCTATGCTTTGGTTGATTTTGTCAGTTGTTTTTAAAAAAAAGCCTCATCCACCTCTTCTTAGGGTACGTCTACACTTACCTCCGGGTCCGACGGCAGGCAATCGGTGTTCTGGGATCGATCCCGGAAGTGCTCGCCGTCGACGCCCGGTACTCCAGCTCAGCGAGAGGAGTACGTGGCATCGACGGGGGAGCCTGCCTGCCGTGTCTGGACCCGCGGTAAGTTCAGACTAAGGTACTTCGAATTCAGCTACGTTATTAACGTAGCTGAATTTGCGTACCTTAGTCCGAAGTGGGGGGGGAGTGTGGACCAGGCCTTAATCTTCTCTGAGGCAGGTAGAACTCTCATAAGTAAAACAATCATGTTATAAAAATCTAATTTTTCTTTTTGGTTTCATAACCTTCACCCTAGATTACCAAGGAAAGTATTGGAGCTCATCAGATTTATGTTTTATAGTTGATGTGGCTTACAGACTGCCCAAAGTAAACAAAAGGACTTTGCATAGGCCTGCATTGCAAGGTGGTCTGGTAACTTCTACTGCAGTTAAGGCTATGTCTACACTACCACGGTAAGTCGACCTAAGATACGCAATTCCAGCTACGTGAATAACATAGCTGGAGTCGACATAGCTTAGGTGGGCTCACCATGGGGTCCAGTGGCGGCAGAGCTCCGGCGGGTATTTAAAGGGCCCGGGGCTCCCTGCAGCGGCCGGTGCCCCGGGCCCTTTAAATCACCGCTGGAGCCCTGCTGCCACTACCCCAGCCATAGCCCGAGCCCTGCCACCTTGGGGCAGCAGCGGCAGGGCTCCGGCAGTGATTCAAAGGGCCCAGAGCTCAGCAGCGACCGGAGCCACGGGCCCTTTAATTCGTCCCTGAGCCCCGGGGCTTCCAGCCGCCTCTGCAGCTGGTAGCTCCAGGGTGATTTAAAGGCCCTTGGGCTCCCAGCCACAGCTGGAGCCTCAGGGCCTTTAAATCTTGAAAGGCCCCACCTCTTCTCATTGAGGCCACGCCTGCTCAGGACTCCAGCGTACTGGTAAATCCTTTAAGTTACTTTCACCTCTGACTGAATGTTTGAAGTTTGAACCTTAACTCAATCCAGAAAGCGTTAAATGGAAAACACTGTTAGGAGGTATACATTTTGCAAGGCCAACCCACTGGTGAAGGGCATGATGGTGTAATGAACTCTGTGCTGTGCTCAAAGGTCCACCAGCATGGAGCTCATTGAAGGACTGGGTCTGAAAATAACAGGAAGGATGGTGCAGTGGTTTGGGCAGTAGCATGGGAATTTCCCCACTCCACCAGACTTTCTGTGCGACCTTGGGCAAATCCTTCAGTCTCGCCGAACCTTGGCTCCCCATCTGTGAAATGGGATAATAGCACTGCCCTACCTCAGAGGAGGGTTGTGAGGATAAATATGGCAGACTGTGAAGAGCTCAGATACTACAATGATGGGCGCCATAGAAATACATGTGGCAGAGAGATGAAATAATTAAACCACCAGGTATCAAAACATTACAGATATGATGTAAATGAATGACAAGAAAAACAGCTTCTTCCATATTCCAGAATATATTCCTTAATTTATGTGAAATTAATTTTTGCACAGAAGTGTTTACATTGGATTAGTGAACAAACATAGAGCAACTATAGAAGAGTCCAGCAGATCAATAAAAATTACTTGTCTTTTTATGAAACAGACACAGTTTAAACCCCAGGAATTAACAGATAACATAGTTAAACATATATACAAAGAAAAGAGAGATTTAATGTCACAACCCATTGTAACAAAAGGATTTCTTGCTAGCTCAGCTTGTTTTAAATAAATCTCACTTTGCTGCCTTTTCTCAAGTAAGCAAGCTTGTGGTCTTTGGACTAAATCAAACCTATCATAAGCAGCTGCAATTCCAGTAGCTTTAATGGAGATATGTTGTCTTATACCAGAAATGAATTTATTATTTATTTGTATTATAGCAGGTTAAAGCCTCCAACCAAAATTAGGGCCCTGTTTTGCTAGGCACTGTACATACACAATGTATGTAAGAGAGGCAGTTTCTGTCTGAAGAGTATACAATCTAAATAGACAAGACAGACAAAAGGTGAGAGGGGAAACCGAGGCACACGCCTGTGTTCCTGCAATCTGCCCTATGGGGGTTTACACTTTGTCTGCTTGGAAGTTTCAATGGCACAGCATGTGTCTGCCTACTCGGTAAGTGGTTATTCCCACAGGGCGCAGGCTATAGCTGTCATCTTTGATCCCTACTGACTTCCAGGGCATTTTTAGATGTGAGTTTTTAAGTCTACCCAGTCATAAATGGCTTTGGTATCTGGAGAGAGACTGCTTGTGTGATATTTTGGTGGTGAAGCAAGCAGCCCTCCAGTTTAAATAATAGAATGCTAGAGGTAGGGCTCTTTCAATGAGCAGAACTTGACTCTGAAACAGCTTTCTCCAGTATGGCCACCAATAAGGGTAGCAGAACTTGCTGAGCTTCAGATCAAATTACCAGGCTTATATATTTGTCCAGGCTTTGTCTGGGGGCAAAGGTGGGGTACTGAGCAGATGGAAATGGGTGATGCGGAGAGTCTTCGAACCTCTTCCTACAAACAGTTAAGCATATGTTTAATTTTATTCACACAAACTGTCCCATTGTCTGTGTTAAATGGGACTGCTCACACCAGCAAAGTTATGCATGGTTTCCAGGATCAGGGATTTAGTCTAGGTGGTATTCAGGGAGGCGCTTAGTTCTGGACACTGGTCCAATGTGTATGTTGTATGGATTTTATTTATACATGTGCCCAGGTATGTATGTTAGGTAACGCTGAATAAATATATAAGAGTTTAGACTGGTGAGCATGATAGAAACTCCGTACAGAACTTAAAACTATAACCTTGAAGAAGCCATGATTTTAGGCACATGAGGCATTTTGATTAGCTAAGACTTACATTTCTTTCATCAGCAGATGTTACTTGCTATAGAAAACTGTGCTGAATTATGTACATTGTTTGTGTGATGGGAGATAACTGCTATCTACATGGGGCTGACGTGGCAGCATTTAGTTCCCTTCTCAAAGGAGCTTGAAAGCGTGGTTCCAAAGCAGAGAGTCTAAGGAGTGGCTAATTTGCTAAATTGGTTTCTTTTATCAGTGATCCTTTTCTGATATTCCACCAGGATCTAATATCAACAAGGGAAATCCACAGCTCATCAGTGGGAGTGTGTTGCAGATTTAGGGAGTCTTTTGATTTTACTTTAATGTCTGGTGGATTTAGTTAAAATTTTGGTTAAGATTCTTTCCTCATCTTCCTGGCTGTGAAGAGACTCTTCACTTTGTAATTGAAGTGCATTGCTGACCTATTCAGCCACAGAGATGGTAATCCACGCTCCTGAAAAGATATATGAAGTACAATGAGTTGTGATTCTACTCACATTACAAACCCAGATAGGAATTTAGCTTTTAATTATTAGAATCATACCTAGAATCCGCAGTTAAGATCAGGATCCCATTGAGATAAGCAACTGTACAGATGTAAGAGACGGTTTCTGCCTTGAACAGTTTATACTTTAAATAGACCAGAAAAAGTGTAGAAGAAATGCAGTTTTATTATCCCCATTTTGCAGATGGAGAACTGACTAATTTTAAAAAGAAACACGAGAGAAGAGATTTTAGTCTGCTTTTTCTTTCTGAATTTAAATATTGCTCAGTAGGACTGAAAGTCAAACCACAAGATCATTGTAGCAGTGCATGAGAGATGGAAATGAAACAGAATATGAAGCTGACCAATCTATTATTATTACTATTACAATAATGTTACGGTAACACTTAAACATGAAAGCTAGTCTACAGGGATAAGGGATTAGCTGAGAATAATGGCACAGAGTAGACCAGATCCTTGTGTCCCCCACTATGCCCACACCCCACTCCTGCAGCACGAGTTGACAAAGCAACCGGGGATTCCTTCAACATGTGGGAAACCCCAGCCGATGCAGAGTGGGGTGTGCTGGTTCTACCCAGTCCCCTACAGGTACAGGAGGTGCAGTGGGAAGGGGCATGCCTGGAATGTTCTGGGCTCTGGAGATCCTTAGTTGCCTGGTCAGCCCCTTGCGAGCAGTTGACAGTCAATGTAAGTTAGAGACACTGTTCTAACGTATGCTGGGGAGTGAACTGACCCTGGCTGTTCTCAGGATGTGAGAAGCACTAAGGTGTCTGTAAGAAACCTTTGCTCACAAACTTTGGGTCCTGCACTTTGCGCACACACACAGAACAACTGGACCTCATCTCCACCTTCTTACTTCCTTTTCCTTATCTGATGCAATTCCCCATGCCAGCCATTAGGTGTCACCAGCAGTCATAGTAACACTACATGCCATGAACATCTGTATTTTAGAGGCTTACATGGACAAAACTTGAGATGTTCATCCATCACTTGTTTGTTTGCCGCTGCCTTCTTAACTGCAGGAGGGCAGCGTCTGTGAACCTACTTATTTTCTATCTGCTGCAAGCCCCCCAATAAATGTGCTGTTACTCCCTAGAAGGGTTTGCACCTGTTAATCTCAGAATGAGCAGTTCTCACAGCCTTCCTCACATGGACAGGCAGCAGAAAATAGGCTCGGGGTTCTGCTGATATGGGTAGGAAACGCAGACATGGCAGGAGCTGGGGACAGCAGAAATCCTACTTGGTAGGAAGTAGCAGAAAAGAGCTAATGCTAACCAAAGGCTATAATTTTAATGGGGCAGGGACACTAGCAAAGTAGCCGTATCTTCGGAGAGGGTGAATTATTGCATGTGCTGATTTATCCTCAAGGACTGCATCCATCCCTGTGTTGCTATACATTATACACCCTTAAAAAACGTTTCAGAAGTGATAACCATGCAAACTTCGTTTAACCCGTTCACTCACTCACTCATTCAGCAAAGAATGTTGGTTTGCTTCTTTCTGTACCACTAGCACCCTTCACATCAGAGGCAATCCTGGAGCAATTAAAGTCAATGGCAAAACTTCCATTGACTGCAATGAGGTCACATCTGGTGTCTTTGTACGTATGTCTTTCTTCTTCTCTGTTTTATCCTGCTTTTGGGTCATCACTACTGCATTGCATATCTCTTGGGTATCCTTGTCCATCAGAGGCAATTTTGAGGCTCTCAGCCTTGTACTAGGTAAGCCATTTGTTCTGATGTACAGTCTCAGACAATACTTAACAATACCACTTGTGATGTGTGAAAATGGATTTTCACTTAAATTACAAAGATATAATTACACTGCTGCTGTAAAAATGCTAATTGGTTAGTGAAATATCCCATTTTCCCTGGAGCTGAAAATACTGACATGATAATTTCACATTTGTTTCAGAGATGTTCTGCAGGCGAATAACTTACAGCTAACCCCCTCCAACATACAATGCAGAAATGCAGCAATTGGAATTCCTGACCTTTCACTCCCCAATCAAAATAGGTACAATTACATCAATTACTATTTTAAAATGGTGCTAAGCTGCCAGACCTGCTGACTGATACAAACATGAGTTGGCAGGAGCCAATTAAAGCAATTGTCTAATTAGAAATGCATCTGTTATTGCTGTCAGTAATTGTATGCTTGGAACTGTATGTGTTGATGTGAGTTCATTTAAATTTATTGAAATAATAATTCTGATTATATCATTTATTTAGCCTTGTGGAATTTGCTTGCATTTTCAAGGCCCTGCCATTCTAACTATAAACAATTAAACATTAAATAGAAACTGGTGAGATTGGTAGGCTAAAGAACAGGGCTGGCTGCAGGCACCAGCCGAGCAAGCTCCTGCTTGGGGCGGCAGATTCTACGGGGCGGCATTCCGCCCAATCCTAGGGCGGCACGCCCACTTTTTTTTTTGTTTTTTTTGTTTGCTGATCCGTCCGCCTGTAGAGGGTGGCGGCGCGGAGGAGGGGAGTGCCTTGCTGGGAGCGGTCTGCGTGCTCCGTCTGCCCCAGCCAGTGCCAGGTCTGTAGCAAGCCCGGCAGGGCAGCCCGCGTCCTTCCCTCCCCGCCGACTGGAGCGGCGCGGAGCCCTCCCGGCAGGCGGCGCGGCGGTCGGGCCCGCGTGGCGAGCGCCCCGCTGAAGCCCTGGCCGCCCCCCTTCTTTCTCTCCCCCCACTCCCTCCCCCTCACCGCCGCTAGCCGGGGCACGTCTGCAGCGCAGGGAGTCCCCCTGCCCCTGGCTCCAGCCGCCCTGCAGTTTTTTTTTTTTCCTGCTTTGTCGTTCTGCCTGCCCCGTTTTTTTTTTTTTGTGCTTGGGGAGGCAAAAAAGCCAGAGCCGGCCTTGCTAAAGAACTCACTGCCAGTGTGTGTTTGGGTTGCAGGTGATACATGAGCATGCTGTTTCCCATCTTGGTTTGCTCCTCTCTTGTTAGCAGGCAATACGTAGACATGTATCAAAATGATACACTGAGAATTCTGAGAATTTAAAATTGTGGTGTTGTACTACTAATTATGTGGTATGGTACCAAGAGCCTTGTATGTAGAGTCTTTTTATTGTTTAAAGTTAAATAACCCCTGCCCCCAACTCCCATTCAAGTCAATGGAAAGACTTCCTTTGACTTCAGTGGAAGTGAAAGTGATCTGAAATTCTGGTCACAAGAATGCCACAAACATGTATAATGCAGGAGGAAGATGGTCTTGTGCTTAAGGGAATGGTCTGGGATTCAGGAAATCTGTCTGTTATCTCTTTGCATTCCAGTAAGTTAGGTTCCTCCATCTCCTGGCAGGGCCGGCTCTACTGTTTTTACCGCCCCAAGCAGCGCGCCGAATTGCCGCCACGGACGGCGGGGGCAGTCTGTGTGCCGTTAGGGCAGCAGGCGCGTTTCTGTGGCAGTGGCAATTTGGTGGCAGCTTCTGTCTTCAGCCAGAAGACAGAAGCCGCCGAATTGCCGCTGCGGGCAGCTGAACATAGAAGCTGAGGCCGAATTGCTGCCGCTGCGGAAACGCGTGTGCCGCCCTAACGGCACAAGGACCGCCCCCGTCGTCCGCGGCGGCAATTCGGCGTGCTGCTCGGGGCGGCAAAAACACATGGGCTGCCGCCCCTTGCAGATTGCAGCCCCAAGCACCTGCTTGGAATGCTGGTGCCTGGAGCCGGCCCTGTCTCCTGGGCACTAGCAATCTGAGCTTTGTGAGCACAGAACAGACAGTCTCTCTGCAGTCACTTTATGTACCCAGTGCTGTAGCAGCAATTGCAGGGAAAGGGCTGCTCAGCTTTTGCAGAACTTGGGCTGGAGCATGCTTAACGCAGGTGGGCTCTCCTGGTAATTTAGCTGCCAAAACCAAACAAGTCTCTACTGGGCATGTGCAAACTGCAGTTTCACAGAAGCTTATAATGCTGCATATTTGGACAGATTTTTATGGGGCAGAAAAAAGCATAGCCCTGACACTAGGGCATCCTAATGCCAAATTTCAAGTCCCAGCTCCAAAACATGGGGGTACTAGAGCTTCTGAATGAAGCAGTTGTAAGAATTTTTTAACTTGGGCAAAATAATGTATTTTTCTCTGACATCATTCTAAGAAACAGCGGATCTGTTTTTATTGAAATGTTTGAAAAAAATCAGCTGAAGGCAGACACATGGCATGGGAAATTTCAGTCCAAATGGTTGAAATTTGGCAAAGTTATAAGCAACTGAAAACAGGGTCTTATAATGGAAAGTGTTAAGTAACCTTTAAGGGCGGCACAACCATCTATATTGTATTATTTCGGGGGGGGGAGGGGGAGACTTTCAATGGCACAAAGGGGATTTAGGTGTCTAACTGCTTTGGATGTGAAATGAAACTCTACCAAGCTACCTCCCAGACTTTTTTTAATATGAGTTGGATGTCTGCTGTGCTTTTGAACATAGCTCCCAATATATGGCTAGTATCAGGGGAGATCAAGAGTCAGGCTGCTAAAGAGTTATCTTCCAGTGAGTATCTGTCATTCTGTCTGACATTTTGGTCCTTTACAAGACATAGAAATTGATATATGCACTGGGTCTATGACCATCTCCTGGCAAATTTCCCCAAATAAGCCTAAACATACATTTTGAAGGACAAACAAATGTGCACACAAAATATGCAATTATGAATGTGTAACCCACTGGTCAGTGTGTGGTGTTGCCCTCCTGCCTGAACCACAGGCTGTGCATTGCTGAACAGCTGAAGCAGTAGATACTCATGGTTTTGACTATGAGGTCCTTGGTTAATTCCCTGGTGTATTGACCAAGATTGCAGTGATCACATATACAATTCTTTGTTTGAGTCCATGTGCCTATTTTGCATGAGCTACTGAGAATCCTCTCTTGGAAAATGTGTTCTTACGTCTTCCTGTTCCGGTGCCCCTGTCTCAGCCTCTAGGACTAGGATGGGGCTGGCTTGCTCCTGGCACAAGTTAGAGTTGCTTCAGGGCTGCTCTGACCCTAAAGGGGCCAATACAGCAGCGAGGGCTAGTTAGGGCACAAACCTGTGTGCATACCCTCCTGGGGCATGCCCCCTATATCTGGGGCTGCCTTGGAATCAGTTGCATGGGTAGGGCAGATTTACAGCCTTTGTATATTGCTGGAGTTGTACAAATGGGCTATAGCCAGGGCCAGGATCTGACTCATTGAATACAATCATGTGCATAAACATCCTTTAAAAAAGGCAGCCTGTTCCCCACCCTTTGAATCTCAGAATTCTTGGCCAGGCAGGGCCCTCTGAATATTCCACGGGATCTTTGATCTGTAAATTTTGGCCGTGGGTAGGCTTTCTGATGTTTCAGTGTGTGGTCAATTTATACTGTAAAAGTGAAGATAAGCCATAGGGAGAAATAGTTTCCTGCTATTAAATCAGACATTAGCACATTTTATTTCTGATACTCCATTTTCATTTATCTTCAGTTTTCAATTTATTCTGTTAATGCACATTTGTTCATTGTCATGGCAGTCATGCACTGAGATCTAGGTGCAAAGCAGAGTGTAAATGATTTGCTTACCAACATCAAAGTGCAAAAAAAAATGTATTCTTGATATTATATTTCTTGCTATTGAGTTCCATGTCTGCACATTCCTCTCCTGCAAAACCATTCACATTGCTGTACTTTTGGGAGGTAAGTCATTTCTGCATTAAAATCTGTGTAAAATACAGTTGATGGTAGATTTTCCTTCCAAAAGTCAGTGAAATTCAGGATTTGGTAATACTGAAATCAAGGTCAGAAAACGTCAGTTATTTTGGTAGCTTTTCTACAAACACAAGAAATAAATAATTTATTGTGTGATAATTATTATAGCTCTAAAAAGCATTGAGGCACATAATTTATCATTGTGCCGACTGGGCCAGATCCATCCCAGAGTCAATGCCACTGGAAGCAAGAGGGACTATTTTGGCCCATCGTTACTATAAGCGAGTGTGTGAATGCCAAAAAGTGGCTTCACTGCTATTGTTATTTGAGTTAGCTAGATTCAGGCTATCTTGGGTAGGTCTATGTATGTTGCAGCCATACCTCTGATTGCACCGTAGACGTACCTTGGGTCAGGAGACACTGATTCTCTTCCTGGCTCTGCCACTGACCTGCTGTATGACTTTGGGCAAGTCAGCTACCTCTCTGTGCTTGTTTCCCCTCCCACCCTTTTCTGTCTTGTCTACTGATTTATATTGTAAGCTCTTTACGGCAGGGACTCTCTTGTACACGTATCAGTGTCTAACAGTGAGGCTCTGATCTCAGCTTACACCTTTAGTTGCTATTATAATACAACTATGGGCTTGTCGACACTCACACTTAGTTTACGGCAGGCTGGGGTGTATCTTACCCCACAGTAACCTGTCGTACACTTGGTGTCTGTGTGGACCCTGCTGCCGCACACTAAAAGTTCAGTAGTGCGCTTTAATCTATGCCAGTTTCAGGGCAGGGTACATCAAAGTGCATTATGGAGCTTTTAGTGCATGGCAGGCTAGTGTATATTTATAGCCCAGTTTGCTGCAAACTAAATGTATAGACAAGCCCTTAGAGCTGCTGCTACAGCACGTGCTCCTTGGAAGGAATTTTCTCTGCAGTGCAGCCCCTTTGTGTTCTCTCCAGTACAGACCATGACTTAAAAGTCACAATCTGTCTCTTCCGTTGCATCAGTGTTTCCATTGAAAACTCCCATTTTGGGTGGTGGTTATGATCATAATGAGTTACATCTGTATAGTGGCTTTCATCCAGCAAGAGGCCAGCAGAGAAACAAAGAGACGACTATGTATGATCTTTGAGTTTTCTTTTTGGTCTTTGAAAAAAAATGTATTTAGAACGAACATAAAATTCTCAGCCTCTCATTTCACAGGGCTGAAGATATATTTTCCTTTTAAATAGCATGAAGCATATAGGAGCAGATGTAGCACAGGTTTACCATTTTGGAGATTGTCTTTAATCTAGGAATCATCCAAAAGATAGACAAGGTTGTTAGGTGCCTCAGTTTGCATTCAGCTGCTTATAGGTGGCACTGGTAACTGGGTAATTTAGCCTAATAATTTCCATGATAAGCCTTGTTTCAGTTGTTTATAATTTTGCCAAACTTTGACTCTTCAAGCTGGTATTTTCTGTGCAGGGTATCTGCCTTTTTTTTGGGAAAGTTTCAGCTAAAACTGTTCAGCTGCTCCCTAGAACAGGATTATAAACCTCTGAAAAAATGCAGATCACATTTGCTCAGGTGAGACTTGTTAGAGGCTGCATTATTTTCAAAGATTGCATCTGCAGTGAACATACTCCATCACCACACAACTTCCACATGCTGACCAGAAGGCACATGTGTCATCTCCACAGAGCAATTGAGCATGCTTCATTCGGGGGCTGAGCAGGACATCTCCTGCAAATATGCTGTTGCTAGTGCCAGGGGCTTGTGTGGTGCCAGGTACCAGAACTGAGAGCAGGGTGTCCCTTTGTTAGTGCCCAGGCATCATGGAGAAGGAGGAAGCAACCTGATTTGAATGCAAAGGAGTGAAGAGAGGGCAAGGGGGAGACTGGGAACTGTCAGGGATAAGGAGCAGAGGGGAGAGGGAATGGCTGGGGATATATGGACAAAAGGGTCTCTAACCACTAGAGAGATCACTCCTTTCCAGAACTTGGAATTGAACCCAGGATTCCAGAATCTCAATAGTCCTCTGAGGTCAGCAAATTGCCAGTGAGTTTTACAGCTAAGTGTCATCTCCCTCTAATGGTTAGTCCTCATGGAGGATATCGGCCTACTACTATCATCAGTTATTCTGTTAACTCAAGGGGTAGAGGTCTGTGCTGTGGAACCTAGGGTCCCAACTCTGCTAATAAACCATGTGAGGATTACCATGTGTGGTAATAAACCACACGATGGATTTTAAAAAAAGCTTTACAATATATTTAGGCCATTACATCCACACCAGAGAAGGGCATTGTGTGATTTATCCACTTAAAAAGTGAATTAACCCACATGCTTACAATGTGCTTCACTTCAGCTGTTGGGACGGAAAGTCTTGTTTTTCTTGAGCATTGTGTGGAATGCAATCTCCTTTTGCAGCTGCACTATCTGAAGTATGGAAGGTGTGCAGCCGGACTAAAGCACCTGCAAGGTTGGCACAGAATCCTCACTGATACTGCATATGTGTGTCAGCCCCAAACCGTCACAACTTAAATCCCTTTCAAAAACAAGCAGCTGTTTCTTTCTCTGGACAATGTCTGCCAAGTGTTTCCATTACTAAGGCTCTCTTCTGTTTTCTCAGAAATTTCTCAATTTTTGGGCTGAATTTCCCAGACAAATCTCTGTCCAAAGGTGAATTAAAAACCTGGGTGAAAAGATTCATCCTGTAACTTTTTGCATTGAATATTTTTTTTTTCAAAAACATATATGAATAAAGTATGTAAGAGGAACATTTAGTGATGTGTACAATCAAGGTTGCATAAGCCCTTTAATTTTAAGGGGTCACTTTTCAGCTGCTTAAGTGTTTCAATTACTTGTAAGGCTGAAATTTGGCAGGGTCAGTCTCAGTCCAGGAGTAGCATTGCTGGGAAAACTTGAGCAAAACTGGTTCAGCCATTTTTGAAAGCAGTGCAAAAATACTCTTTTCCTGCTGTAGAAAAAAAACCCAACTTCTGTTTAGCAGCTATCATACCTCAGCAGTTTGAGGTAGAAACTTGGAGTTTGTCAGAGAGACACATCTTTGACGAAAGAACCACCTTTCAGAGTCCTGGAGAAAATAGATTGTGATTTGTTAAAGATGCAAGAGTTTAAAAAGAAGTCTGGGATGCTCACTGAGGTTTGTAATGTGATCTCTTAATGGTCTGCCAATAACTCAACTCTGTTTCCTTCCCTTGGATTATTGTAGGTGTGTTTGTTTCTATGGCTAGAGGGACATCAGCAACTTAAAAAATGTCACTTCTGTTGTAAATATTTTACCTATTACAGGAAACAATGAAGATTATCACTGAAAGGCTAGAAATAATTTTTTTTTCAGTTTTACTTTGCGCATTTGACAACACTTGTTGTTGTGTTCAGTTTATTGTTGCCCCGTCTAGTTAGTCAGTCTCCCCTGGTTTGTGTGGGTTGTTCTCACAGCAGTTGATTTTAAAAAGAGGAATATTGATTATAAAACCACACAATTTGTTGGGGGCAGGGGACTTAGTGGCAGGTATGACACCTGAAATTCCTCTTAGCATATTTTGAAAACGTCTAGATTTCGAGTTGATATAAGACGTGGCCGCAGGCTAAGCCACTATCAACACATAGGTCAAAACTGCCTGCTTGAGTTCAGTGACTACGGTACTCGCTAGGCAGCATATATATATTGTAATGAACCTGCTGGCTCATTCCTGGGCACTATTAACCCTCAGTTCAACAGCCAGGCAGTGGCAGGCTCCAGAACATCTGGAGTACAGGGAAGGGAGCAAACTTGAGAGGGAGATGGAGACTGTGAGAGGAGGAGAAGCAGCAGAGCAGAGAAGGCAGCAGATGGGAGCTTACAGTGGAGGAAGCTGGGTATAGGACAGCCTAGGAAGTGGGGCTGAAAGGCCTGAGATCTGGACGGAGATGCACGCTGTTTATGGCCGGGGGCCAGCAGTAGCTATAGCTACAGAACACTGGTCTGCAGACAGGACAGTGTAGATTAATTACTCTAGGACTGTTACTTTAATACCCCAGGACTGGACTTCCCCTAGGGGCTGGATTAGGAACTCCTTTGTCATAACTAGTAAAGTGCCTGTACCTGGGGTATTTGCAGCTTTTATTTCTGGCAGCCCCAGCGAAGGAATCCTCAGATGTGTGAATGTTTTTGGGAACCCAGAGAGGGTTAGAGCCTGCAAGGGGGTTGGAGGATACCGTTGCTGGGAGTGCTCTCATAGTGGCATGCTTAGCTCCCTGAGAGGACATGTCTCGTGTCACTTCAACAGCAACGCTTCCTGCTAGCCCAAGAGCAGATTAAATAAGCATCAAACACAGCTCCAGGCTGAAGCGTTATGGAAGTGAAACTCCTGTAGGTTAAGAGGTTTCAGATGGGCTATTTGTGAAGAGATGCATGTGACGTTGTGCACTCTATATGGTTTTATAAAAACATGATAATAAGTGAATATAATGTAACTGGGATAGTTTTAGAAAAATATGGTAATAAGTGAATATAACGTAACTGGGATATGCTTCATGCAAAAGGTCTCTTGTAAGGTATCATTACAAAGCTCATAATCTACTGAGTATGATCATCCAATTTGTATAAATGTACCACTCTTGTATCTAAAACTAGAAATGTAAAATATAACTCTGAGGGCCTATTGTAATTATGTAAAGTGTGGGCCATTAATGATGGTTTGGAATCTTGATGACTCCCGTTAATAAGGACCATTATCCGCAGATGGCTGTGTTTACCTGTGAGTCTTCCTGTATATGTGTGTACTGGCAAGTGGTTAATGAAGGCTTGCAGTGACATGTGATCATGTCACCTGAACTGGAATCCATCTTTAACCTGGTGCTTTTCCAGTGAGGGGGGGTGGAAACCCAGAGGGACAAAGGTAGGGTTACCATTCATCCGGATTCCCCCGGACATGTCCGGATTTTTGAGCTAAAAATAGCGTCCGGGGGGAATTTGTAAATGTCCGGACTTCCCCCTCCCCATGCAGAGCGCGCGCGGCTAACAGGGCAGCCGGCCGGATGGTGCCACTTACAGGAGGCTCTGACAGCCAGAGAGAGCCCCTCCTCCTCTCCCCTGCGGCTGAGATCACTCCCTCCCTCCCTGCATTCGCGGATCGCCTCCGGCAGTCTGGAGCTCCTCCCCCGCTCCTCCTCCCCTGCCAGCCAGCTTGCCGGGACGAACGGCTCAGGCCGTTCCTGAGCAAGTTCACAGAGACATTAGGCGAAGGCCAACAACAAGGGGGCCAGGGGGTCGGAGAAGGGGCAGGGAGGTTTTGGATGGGGCAGTCAAGAAACTCCCCCCCGAACTCCCGACCCCCCCCCCGTCTCTTGACTGCCCCATCCAAAACCTCCCTGCCCCTTCTCCGACCCCCTGGCCCCCTTGTTGTTGGCCTTCGCCTAATGTCTCTGTGAACTTGCTCAGGAACGGCCTGAGCCGTTCGTCCCGGCAGGCTGGCTGGCAGGGGAGGAGGAGCGGGGGAGGAGCGCCAGGCGGCCGGAGGAGTCCGGCGAGGGGGGGGGGGGCGGGAGTTCGGGGGGGAGTTTCTGGGGGAGGGTGTGGATAAGGTTTTGGGCAGTCAGGGTACAGGTAGGGGGTAGGGTCCTGGGGGGCAGTTGGGGGGGGTCTTAGGAGGGGGCAGTTAGGGGATAAGGAACAGGGAGGCTTAGGTAGGGGGTGGAGTCCTGGGGGGCAGTTAGGGGCAGGGGTCCCAGGAGGGGGCAGTCAGAGGACAAGGAGCGGGGGGGAGGGTTGGAGGTTCTGAGGGGGGCGGGAAGTGGGAGGGGCAGAGGCAGGGCTAGGGCAGGATGGGGGCGGAGCTAGGGTGGGGCTCCTCCCGTCCTCTTTTTTGCTTGCTGAAATATGGTAACCCTAGACAAAAGGTTCCTGCCTTATGCAAAAGATATATAAAGGGGTGGAACAGAACAAAAGAGGGAGAGGAGCCATCATGAAGAATCCCCTAGCTATCACCTGAGCTGGAACAAGAGCTGTACCAGGGAAAAGAATTGTGCCCAGGCCTGGAAGGTGTCCAGCCTGAGAAAAAACTTACTGAAGCATCTCTGAGGGTGAGATTATCTGTATTCAGTTTGATTAGACAGATTTGCGCATTTTATTTTATTTTGTTTGGTGACTTACTTTGTTCTGTCTGTTACTACTTGGAACCACTTAAATCCTACTTTCTGTATTTAATAAAATCACTTTTTATTCATTAACTCAGAGTATGTATTAATACCTGGAGGAGCAAACAACTGTGCATATCTCTCTATCAGTGTTATAGAGGGTGAACAATCTATGAGTTTACCGTGTATAAGCTTTATACAGGGTAAAACGGATTTATCTGGGTTTAGACCCCATTGGGAGTTGGGCATCTGAGTGCTATAGACAAGCACACTTCTGTGAGCTGTTTTCAGGTAAACTTGCAGCTTTGGGACAAGTGATTCAGACCCTGGGTCTGTGTTGGAGCAGACAGGAGTGTCTGGCTCAGCAAGACAGGGTGCTGGAGTCCTGAGCTGGCAGGGAAAACAGGAACAGAG
>NW_020664439.1:3802839-3810754 GCF_002925995.2 Terrapene triunguis
TTCAGCAGAGCAGGAAGGGGCACCTCTGAATGTCCCCTTAATAAAATCGCCCCATTTCAACCAGGTGACCATGAATGATATCACTCTCCTGAGGATAACAAAGAGCGATAAGGAATGGATGTTGTCTGCATGCCAGCAAACACCGGGACCATACGCTGCCATGCTTTGTTATGCAATGATTCCAGACTACGTGCTACTGGCCTGGCATGGTAAAGTGTCCTACCATGGCGGACGGGATAAGGCAGCCCTCCCCAGAAACCTTTTGCAAAGGCTTTGGGAGTACATGAAGGAGAGTTTTCTGGAGATGTCCCTGGAGGATTTCCGCTCCATTCCCATACACGTTAACAGACTTTTCCAGTAGCTGTACTGGCCGCGATTGCCAGGGCAAATTAATCACTAAACACGCTTGCTTTTAAACCATGTGTAATATTTACAAAGGTACACTCACCAGAGGTCCCCTGTGTGCCCTCAGGGTCTGGGAGCATGCCTTGGGTGAGTTCGGGGGTTACTGGTTTCAGGTCCAGGGTGATAAACATATCCTGGCTGTTGGGGAAACCGGTTTCTCCGCTTCCTTGCTGCTGTGAGCTATCTACATTATCTCCATCCTCATCTTCCTCATACCCCGAACCCACTTCCCTGTGTGTTTCTCCAGTGAGGGAGTCATAGCACACGGTTGGGGTAGTGGTGACTGCACCCCCTAGAATGGCATGCAGCTCCGCATAGAAGCGGCATGTTTGCGGCTCTGCCCCGGACCTTCCGTTTGCTTCTCTGGCGCTTTGGTAGGCTTGCCGTAGCTCCTTAATTTCCACGTGGCACTGCTGTGCGTCCCTGTTATGGCCTCTGTCCTTCATGGCCTTGGAGACCTTTTCTAATATTTTGTAGTTTACTGCTACAGAGTTCAGCTAGCACTGATTCATCTCCCCATATGGCGAGCAGATCCTGTACCTCCCGTTCGGTCCATGCTGGAGCTCTTTTGCGATCCTGGGACTCCATCACGGTTACCTGTGCTGATGAGCTCTGCGTGGTCACCTGTGCTCTCCACGCTGAGCAAACAGGAAATGAAATTCAAACGTTCGCGGGGCTTTTCCTGTCTACATGGTCAGTGCATCTGAGTTGAGAGTGCTGTCCAGAGCGGTCACAATGAAGCACTGTGGGATAGCTCCCGGCGGCCAATAACGTCAAATTCCGCCCACACTACCCCAATTCCGACCTGCTAAGGCCGATTTTATCGCTAATCCTCTCGTCGGAGGTGGAGTAAAGAAACCGGTTTAAAGGGCCCTTTAAGTTTAAAGAAAGGGCTTCGTCGTGTGAACGTGTCCAGGCTTAATTCGATTTAACGCTGCTAAAGTCGACCTAAACTCGTAGTGTAGACCAGGCCTAAGGCTATGTCTACACTACAGCATAGGAATGAGTACTGTGGAAAGGAATCTGGGGGTCATTGTGGATTACAAAGTAAATATGAATCAACAGCGTTACACTGTTGCAAAAAAAGCAAACATTCTGGAATGTATTAGTAGGAGTGTTGTAAGTAAGACACAAGAAGTAATTCTGCTCAACTGTGTTGATTAGGCCTCAACTGGAGTGTTGTGTCCAGTTCTGGGCACCGCATTTCAGGAAAGATGTGGACAAATTGGAGACAGGTCAGAGAAGAGCAACAAAATGATTAAAGGTCTAGAAAACATGACCTATGAGAGAAGATTGAAAAAAAAAAAAAAAATTAGGTTTATTTAGCCTGGAGAAGAGAAGACTGAGGGGGGAAATAACAGTTTTCAAGTACATATAAGGTTGTCACAAGGAGGAGGATGAAAAATTGTTCTTCTTAACCTCTGAGGATAGGACAAGAAGCAATGGGATTAAATTGCAGCAAGGGAGGTTTAGGTTGGACATTAGGGAAAAACTTCCTGTCAGGGTTGTTAAGCACTGGAATAAATTGCCTAGGGAGGTTGTGGAATCTCCATCATTGAAGATTTTTAAGAGCAGGTTAGACAAACACCTGTCAGGTCTAGATCGGGGTGGAGAACCTTTTTTCTATCGGGTCACTGACACACAGAAAAAATCAGTCATGGGCCACACACAGCCCTGTGGGGTTGCAGAGGCTCAGGGCTTCCCCTAGGCTCTGGGGTGGGGCCAGAAATGAGGGGTTCAGGGTGTGGGAAGGGGCTCCAGGCTGGGGCAGGGGGTTGGGGTGCAGGAGCAGGTGTGGGCTCTGTCTGGGGGTGTGGGCTCTGGGGTGGGGCTGGAGATGAGGGGTTTGGGGTACAAGAGGGGGCTCTGGGCTGGGGCAGGGGGTTTGGGTGTAGGTAGGGGTGCAGGCTCTGGGAGGGAGTTAGGGTGAGAGAAAGGGTTCTGACCTGGGGCATGGTGTATGGGGTGCGGGCTCCAGCCGGGCAGCGCTTATCTCAGGCGGCTCCCGGTTGGTGGCGCAGCGAGGCTAAGGCACGCTCCCTGTCTGCCCTGCTACGTGCCGCTCCCAGAAGCGACCACCATGGCCAGCCCCTAGGCAGAGGGGCTAGGGGGCTATATGTGATGCACGCTGCCTGCAGGCCCTGCCCTCGCAGCTCCCATTGGTCATGGTTCCCCAGCTTCCCTGATCACCCCTGCGCCTAGGGCCCACCAGGGACATGCCGGTCGCTTCCAGTTGCTGCATGGAGCCAACTGGACTTTTAATGGCCTGGCAACCCTCTCGCCCCCCCCCCCCACAGCAGGGCAAGCTGGTGCTCACGGCTCCAACCCCGTGGTGGGCACTGAGGCTCAGGGTTTCTGGTCCGCAGCACGGAGACTTGCTGCGGGCTGAATGAAATGAAGCAGGGGGCCGGATCTGGCCCATGGGCCGGAGGTTGCCCACCCCTGGTCTAGCGCAGGGGAGTAGACTAGATGACCTCTCGAGGTCCCTTTCAGTTCTATGATTCTATGATAACTTAGGCTGCTCAGGGGTGTGAATAAATCACCCTTCTGAGCGACATAAGTTACACCGACATAAGCACTTGTGTGTACGGTGCTATGTCAGCAGGAGAGAACCTACGTATGTGGGTGAAGAATGAGGCCTATTGAACTTAATGATTTTAAAGGATCAAAATGAGTAACAACTTTTCTGTCTGTTGCTAGGCACTTCTGTCTGGAACCAGGGACCACAGAAGCCCATGAAGAAAAATAGCAAAGCAAAGAAAGTTGGCTGAAGTTTCTTGATCCTCAGGAAAAAGGTAGGATTTGTTGTGGTTCAAGGAATGAGTGAAGGTTCAGGCTGACGTATATTTTATCTGAATGAGTTCACTCAACCCTACTCTAAAGCCAGGCCTGAACCCTGTACCTGGTAGTGTAAAACACTCGAGGATAAGTCAAGACTGGAACATGCTGTCTGTATGAAATACATGGTGAGATAAATGGCAGTGCTAGAACACTGGCTGGTTGAATGTTAACCACTTGGGTTTCACAGTAGCAGCCATGTTAGTCTGTATCCGCAAAAAGATGGGTTGTACATCTCACATGTGTTCATGCATTAATGTAGATGTATGTATCACAGTAGCCAACTCTGCCTGAACTATTCCAAGTCTCAGGTCTGCCTTCCGAGATGGTAAGCACATCAGGACTGATCATTTTCTGTCTCCAATCTGTGCTGTGCACGGAACGATGGCATTGATCCTTTGGTGTAGAGAACGGCTCCTATATTTTTTTTTGAAGAAGAAATACAGAGTGCATGGATCCATCTTGCTTTGTTTAAACATAGATCACATACAGTGACAACTGTTGGTTTTAATCTGGTTCTGAAATGTCATGTTCTCAGTCAGTGACCACATTGACCTGAGCTTTGTGCCTGGTCTGTTTCAAGGAGGGGTTGTGATGGCTTGTGACTTCTTGCCTGAACAATTTACCTTGGCTAATAGTCATTTCAACTCCTCTTTTTCAGGAGAGGCATTATTTACCTGCTCTGCTCAGGAATACTGATCAAGGATTATCTCTTTGGGTCTTCCTTACACATACAGGGCACGCCAAATGCCTGGAAAGGTCCCACATCAAATTAGCATAGCATTCAAACAGAATTTGACTGGTACTTGGGAGAAAACACAGGCACAATGCAAATGTAAATATGCTTTAACTGCTTTGTTAAACCTGATTTTTTTTGCTTTCATGAGTTGGGCATCATTAAAGTTGTCAGTCTCTTTGGATATTCAGGAACCTCAGTCTAAGCTGCATTGTAAATTCATCAGTCTTCACAAATAAATATTAAGCGCATTATTGATGTGCCCTGCCATAAATATCCCCCTGGTTCTCTAGGCAAGGTTCTTTTGTTGACGCCTTGACTTGTTTAAAATATTATGGAAAAGACCATCAATACATGCACTACAGCCACTGTTTGTTATGTATTAAACTATTTTCCCCTATCAAACGGTATCATAAATTAAGGCTTAAAGTCTGTCAGTGTGCCCCTTCAAAGCTAGCAGCATTGTCAAATCCATAGAAATTTTCCATCTTCCCCAATGCAAATAGGAGTGGAATGTGTATAATGTCATAGCAGTTGCAAATGGTAGCAGAGATACTGTAATTTGTATTTCAGTAACACCTATTCATCACGTTTATTATGGCAGTGCCTAAGGGCCAACCAAGAATGTGGCCCCCATCGTGCTAGGCACTGCACAGACAGTAATAGATGGGCTGATAATCTAAATAGACCAGATACACACAGAGCAGGGAAAACGATAGAACCTACAAGCAGAGTGAAAAATGGGATGGCAGAAAGTATTGTTAGTTCCATGATTTTTTGGTGGGTTTACTTTGGAGAGTAAGAGGGGTAGATACGGAGTGAAGCTGAGGTGAAGAGATGGGAAGGGGAGGGTTGTAACAAACAATCGATTAGCACAGGCCAGAGAAAATCAAGTCAAAATGGTAGAAAGTTGTCTGAATGAATGTCCAGAAGTCCCTGCTTTGGCTGCTTCTGCTTCTGCTCCTATGGGCTGGAGTCTCTGGCTAGCTGCTCCCTGCAGTTTCCCCCCCAGGCTTTATGGTGGTGGGGGATGAGTCACCAAGACAAGGGAAGGGTGGCAGCTAAGCCCAGGTTTCCCCAGGCCCAGTTCAGTGCCTTACCATAAGATGATCAGTCTTCATGATTGCGGTACAGAATTAGTACCGCAAACAAAGGGTATGTCTACACTACGGGATTAATCCGAATTTACAAAATTCGAATTTTGGAAACAGATTGTATAAAGTCGAATGTATGCGGCCACACTAAGCACATTAATTTGGCGGTGTGCGTCCATGTACCGGGGCTAGCATCAATTTCCAGAGCATTGCACTGTGGGTAGTTATCTCATAGCTATCCCATAGTTCCCACAGTCTCCCCCACCCATTGGAATTCTGGGTTGAGATCGCAGTGCCTGATGGGGCAAAAAACATTGTCGCAGGTTGTTCTGGGTACAACCTCACCCCTCCCTCCACGAAAGCAATGGCAGACAACCGTTTCGCGCCTTTTTTCCTGGGTGAACACAGCAGACGCCATACCACGGCAAGCATGGAGCCCGCTCAGCTCAAGACAGCAGTCATGAACATTGTAAATACCTCGCGCATTATCGTGCAGTTTATGCTGAACCAGGACCAGAAAAACAAGGCGAGGAGGAGGCGGCGATGGCAGCGTGGCGACGAGAGTGATGAGGACATGGACATGCACATGGACACAGACTTCTCTCAAACCGCGGGTCCCGGCACTTTGGAGATCATGTTTGTTGATGGGGCAGGTTCTATCCGTGGAATGCTGATTCTGGGCCCAGGAAACAAGCACAGACTGGTGGGACCGCATAGTGTTACATGTGTGGGACGATTCCCAGTGGCTGCGAAACTTTCGCATGCGTAAGGGCACTTTCATGGAACTTTGACTTGCTTTCCCCTGCCCTGAAGCGCCAGAATACCAGGATGAGAGTAGCCCTCACAGTTGAGAAGCGAGTGGCGATAGCCCTGTGGAAACTTGCAACGCCAGACAGCTACCGGTCAGTTGGGAATCAATTTGGAGTGGGCAAATCTACTGTGGGGGCTGCTGTCATGCAAGTAGCCAAAGCAATCATTGAGCTGCTGCTACGAAAGGTAGTGACTCTGGGAAATGTGCAGGCCATAGTGGATGGCTTTGCTGCAATGGGATTCCCTAACTGTGGTGGGGTGATAGGGATATGGGTTCCATCTATCTTGGCAGCGGAGCACCAGGGTACCCAGTACATAAACCGCAAGGGTTACTTTTCAATGGTGCTGCAAGCACTGGTGGATCACAGGGGACGTTTCACCAACATCAACGTGGGCTGGCCGGGAAGGGTTCATGACGCTCGCGTCTTCAGGAACACTACTCTGTTTAAATGGCTGCAGCAAGGGACTTACTTCCCGAACCAGAAAATAACCGTTGGGGATGTTGAAATGCCTATAGTTATCCTTGGGGACCCAGCCTACCCCTTAATGCCATGGCTCATGAAGCCATACACAGGCAGCCTGGACAGGAGTCAGGAGCTGTTCAACTACAGGCTGAGCAAGTGCAGAATGGTGGTAGAATGTGCATTTGGCCATTTAAAAGGTCGCTGGCGCACTTTACTGACTTGCTCAGACCTCAGTCAAACCAATATCCCCATTGTTATTGCTGCTTGCTGTGTGCTCCACAATCTCTGTGAAAGCAAGGGGGAGACCTTTATGGCGGGGTGAGAAGATGAGGCAAATCGCCTGGCTGCTGATTATGCGCAGCCAGACACCAGGGCGATTAGAGGAGCACACCAGGAAGCGCTGCGCATCAGAGAAGCTTTGAAAACCAGTTTCATGACTGGCCAGGCTACCGTGTGAAAGTTCTGTTTGTTTCTCCTTGATGAAAACCCGCCCCCTTTATTGACTTATTCTCTGTAGGCAACCCACCCTCCCCCTTAGATCACAGCTTGCTTTCAAAGGAAATAAAGTCAGTATCATTTAAAAATCATGTATTCTTTATTAATTCTTTATAAAAAGAGGGAGAGAACTGAGAAGGTAGCCTGGGTGGGGTTTGGGAGGAGGATCGGAGGGAAGGAAAAGGCCACTAAAAAAAGGTTAAAATAATGACAGCCTTTTGCTTGGGCTGTCCACTGGGGTGGAATGGGAGGCTGCAAGGAGCCTCCGCCCCCCCCCCCGCGTTCTTACACGTCTGGGTGAGGAGGCTATGGAACATGGGGAGGGTGGTTATAGAGGGACTGCGGCGGCAGTCTGTGATCCTGCTGCCGTTCCTGAAGCTCCACCAGACGCCGGAGCATGTCTGTTTGCTCACGCAGCAGCCCCAGCATTGCATCCTGCCTCCTCTGATCTTCCTGCCGCCACCTCTCATCTCGAGCGTCCCTCATGTCCTCACGTTGGTCCCTCCTGTCCTCACGTTCACTGACATCTTTCCTATACTTTGAAACCGTGTCCTTCCACTCATTCAGATGAGCTCTTTCATTGCGGGTGGATTCCATGATTTCAGTGAACATCTCATCTCGCATCCTCTTTTTCCGATGCCTTATCTGAGATAGCCTTTGGAACGGAGGAGGGAGGCTTGAAAAATTTGCAGCTGCTGGAGGGAGGGGAAAAAAGGAGAGATTTTTTTTAAAAAGATACATTTTACAGAACAATGCTTATACTCTTTCACGGTGAACAACACTATTCACATTACATAGCACATGTGATTTTTGTGCAAGGTCGCATTTTGCCTCTTAATATTGAGTGCCTGTGGCTTTGCTGCTAGAGATCACAGACGCAGGTCCGGGCAACAGAATTCAGCTTGCATGCGGCCATGGTAAGCCATTGTCTTTCGGCTTCTGCGCCCTCCTTTCCCACATACCAAGCAAAGCTTGTTGAGTGCTGCGGTTTTCCTGTTAACCTTCAGCAGCAGAAAACAAACTAACCCCCCTCCCCATCCAATTCTCTGGATGATCGCTTTATCCTTCCCCCC
>NW_020664439.1:3810854-3908201 GCF_002925995.2 Terrapene triunguis
TCCCCCCCCCCCCCCTCCTCCCCCAGGCGCTTGGCTTACTACAGGGAAGGATTTCTTTTCAGCCACAGGCAAACAGCCCAGTAGGAAGGGCCACCTCTGTCCCCTTAATTAAATTCCCGTATTTCAACCAGGTTACCATGAGCGATATCACTCTCCTGAGGATTACACAGCAAGATAAAGAACAGCTGTTGCTTGAATGCCAGCAAACACCAGGACCATACGCTGCCAGACTTTGTCATGCAATGATACCAGATTACTTGCTACTTGCATGGCATGGTCAAGTGTCCTACCATGGAGGACGGAATAAGGCTGCACTGCCCAGAAACCTTCTGCAAAGGCTTTTGGAGTATCTCCAGGAGAGCTTCATGGAGATGTCCCTGGAGGCTTTCCGCTCCATCCCCAGACACGTTAACAGATTTTTCCAGTAGCTGTACTGGCCGCGAATGCATCCCAAGTCCTCAGGGCAAATTAATCATAAAAAAACGCTTGATTTTAAACCATGTTTTATATTTTAAAAGGTAAACTCACCTGAGGTCCCTTCCATGGGGTCATGGTCTTGGATACTAGCTTGGGAGGGTACTTCAGTCAGGCTGAGAAAAAGATCCTGGCTGTTGGGGAGAACAGAGTGCTGTGTGCTCTCCGTAAGCTCATGCTCCTCCTCCTCATCTTCCCCATCTGCAGAATCCTCAGGTGTGGCTGATGAGATTACCCCCGCCTCGGAATCCACGGTCAAAGGTGGGGTAGTGGTGGCGGCCCCCCCCAGAATTGCATGCAGCTCAGCGTAGAAGCGGCATGTCTGCGGCTCTGACCCAGAGCGACCGTTTGCCTCCTTTGTTTTCTGATAGGCTTGTCTGAGCTCCTTGACTTTCACGTGGCACTGCTCTGAGTCCCTATTGTGGCCTCTCTCCATCATGCCCTTGGAGATTTTTTTTCAAAAGTTTTGGCATTTCGTCTTTTCAAACAAAGTTCTGCTAGCACTGAATCCTCTCCCCATATAGAGATCAGATCCAGTACCTCCCGTACGGTCCATGCTGGTGCTCTTTTTCGATTATCAGCCTGCATGGTTACCTGTGCTGATGAGCTCTCTGTGGTCACCTGTGCTCTCCTGTGCTGGGCAAACAGGAAATGAAATTCAAATATTCGCAGGGCTTTTCCTGTCTACCTGGCCAGTGCATCCAAGTTCAGATTGCTGTCCAGAGCGGTCACAATGGTGCACTGTGGGATAGCTCCCGGAGGCCAATACCATCGAATTGCAGCCACACTAACCCTAATTCGAAATGACAATATCGATTTTTGGTGCTACTCCACTCATCGGGGAGGAGTACAGAAATCAATTTTAAGAGCCCTTTATTTCGAAAGAAATGGCTTCGTTGTGTGGACGGGTGCAGGGTTAATTCGATTTAACGCTGCTAAATTCGAATTAAACTCCTAGTGTAGACCAGGGCAAAGACAAAAGACCACAGAGATGGTAGCTGATTAATCTGACCACAACTAGAAACAACATCATAAAGAGCTAAGCGGAAGTTATTCGACTCCCAAATTTCTCTAACTTTCTCATCCTTCACTTGACTCTCTTTAATACCCTTATTGAAGGTTTTCAGAACTAGGGGCGAAATTAATCTCTTCTGTCCTCACTGCTGATTTCTTATTTGCTGTATGGATATCTATTGCCTAGTCTGCTCTTGTTCCACCTCTCATAGTCCCTCTAGTACAGTGGAAGTTCCTCTCCATGGAATGAGTACAAAATAGTTAGCATTTTGCTATAAACCATCTTTGCTTACATTAAAAAACAAAAACAGACTAACCATTTCCTGCCTCCTTCTCTACTTTTAAATAATAAAACAATTTGTTCCAAGGCTGAGCAGTAACTCCTAATGAATACTCAGGGATTTCCCACTTGCACGGTATGCTCTATGGCAGTGGGTCTCAATTTTTCCACACCATGACTCCATGTAACAGGAGAGGGTTTGGGGATCCCTCTTTCCCCATTTACCCATAAGAAAATCGAGGATGTTCATGACCCCACGTTTCAGGGGGTTGAGCAAATCCAGGAGGATCACAACCTGAGTCCTTTCTTTATAGCTAAATGGGAGCAGGGAGGTTAGAGAAACTTTTATCTAACAGAAGATGATTGATATGAAAAAGGTTGAACCACTGCTCTCATGCACATCCATCCTAGAATACATTTAAAGGTCCATTCAGTGGCAGTGGGACCAGAAGACCCTGTGTAGCTCCACTGATACAGAAGATGGCACACTGCAGTGGCCCATGCAACCTTCTTTCAGCCCCCTGGTGCTTATGCTTGTTGTTAATTGCATGATCATATATTTATTCCATTATTTTTTGCAACCTTAATGGTCTCTTAACGTAGGTTATATAGATATATAATGTGTATATCTTAGCACCAACATGCATGTTTCTTCTACTTTTAAGACTTTCATGGTCTTATCCAAATGCTCCCTTAGTTTAATTTTTCACCATTTCTTCATTGTTGCTCCTTTCATTGTCTCCTAATCTCATTGATGACCTCATGTTGTGCAAGTAAATGTCAAAACATAATCAGTTTCCCACTTTGTATCATGAACGTGATCAAGTTCTTCTTTTCAAAAATCTCATTAGTAAGAGAACATTTCTTTTTAATTGCTACACTGAACCCCTTATGCACAGTAGGTGTAACTTCATACCCTTCTGTGACAGCATTGTCTTGTTGCATATTTCTAATTTATGGCTGCCCTAAACTACTCTCTTTGCATAACCCCCTGAGCTGAATTGGAAATACCAGGAAAAAATGCAGGTGACCAGATTCTCCCCTGCACTATGGCCTTTTGGCACAGTGTCATGAGTGCAAAGCAGTCCTAATGTCTAGGGATCTGGACATAGGAGGATCTTCTCATGTCATAGAACACACGTAACAGCCATTCCCCTCTCTGTAATGTAAGGAGAGAACTCATTTTTCAAATTTTCAAAGTATAGTGAATATTGTGCAGCTATGTATGCCTGTGAATATTCATGCTGGGAGTGTTTTTGTGATCACTTTAAAAGTTCTGTCAGATTGAGATTCATCCAATCAGGAAGCAGTGATATCACATAATGTACGTAACCCGTTGGAAATAGCGACTTATGAAAAGTGAAGGCTCAAAGCAGTAGTTGCAGTTGCAGTAAATTGTGAGGAGGCAGTAGGCTGGACTGTTTGTACAACACAGTCATTTGGTAACTTCAAATAAATGTTCATAAATGATTTTGTCAATTTGTGGATAACAGAAAATGGGGTTGAAGGCAGTCTAACTGTTCTCTTGAATGTCTTTCTCTGCTCTATCAATTCCATCTTGTATCTATGCCTTAGTGACAGGCTCTTGTGTATTAAACATTTCAATTCCCAGTTGGTCATATGATGCATGTCCAACTAAGTAAGCTTGTAGGTCAACAGATGTCAATTGTATGTCCAAGCATCCCTTTGAAATCAATGGACCACAACAGATTGTTGCTTTGTAGTAGGCTTGGCTTTAAGGAGTTAATCATGCTTTAAGTTTACAGATAATTTTTTTTTAAAATGACTACCCAATCTGCAGGTTTTAGAACACAGAGTTCTAGGTCAGCAGAGAGAAAAGACAACACTAATTAACCATCGATAAGAGTTTGTTTACCTGGCAAGCAAATACATGAGTAGTCATAATTGCCATTGTTACATACATATGTGGGAATGGTGGGATAGGAAGGTGGAAGTTTACTTGGCCAATACAACTCATTCTTCAAGGGCCCATGGATCAATATGGAAATCTTCTGAGGATCACTCCACCACTTATCTGTTCTTTACCATTGCATGGTCACTGTACAGCAGCAAACAGTGGCTTTCTTGCTAAGAGGGGCATGATCTTGTGGTTAAAACACAGGGCATTGGTTTTTGTGAAAGAAAGCAGGTTGGCTTACTAATAGCAGACAGACTGAATTAATATAATTCCTTTGTTTCCCCACAGAACAAATATAGC
This sequence comes from Terrapene triunguis, assembly GCF_002925995.2. NCBI lineage: Eukaryota > Metazoa > Chordata > Testudines > Emydidae > Terrapene > Terrapene triunguis. Next base: position 3,814,841 of record NW_020664439.1, read on the forward strand.
ATACGGAGCAGCAATGCAAGATTCCACCAATGTGCCTCAGACTCCAGAGGAATTTGAGGATTTCTTGCAAGGCCTCAGAGGCTAATGAGTGAAAAGTTGCAATTTGGATACAGCTTTTAGTGATGTGGCCATTTGTCTAACAGGAATTAGAATGAGCCCCCTTCCCTGACTGTTTCACATATAGCACCAAACAGTAGTAGATCACAACTGAGACACTTCATATCCACTTGGACTGCATTGAAGGTAAGCAGATCTTGTCACATTTTACTTTCCAGTAAGTTTAGTGCCCTGTGCATTTTCACTTCATCTGCCTACTTAGTACGGTAATCAGTTCTATACCATCCTTCTGCTTGGATTCAGTCACTCACCTGGGATTTCTCCCAGAAAAAACCTCACAAACTGCTAGGAACTGTGATTTTTTTTTTTTCAATGTAATCCTTACTACTTATAATGTCAAGAAAGGGCAAAAATCCTTCTGCAGTTGGGAGTTTTACCACAAAAAGTCTTAGACTACAATTATAAAACGTTGCCTTTAAATCCAATTGCAGCTTGGGTGTACTTTTTCCTGTTTGATCAATTTTTGAATTAACTTTCTTTCCTTCCCTCCCCCTTTCTGTACAAAGATGACAGAATATAAAGTTAATTCTAGCTCGGTGGGAATCTATGTTTAATGTCATCCTGTATTCATGGACTCTAGTGTATTCCCACTGTATAGGTTAATTCAGATTAGCTCAACAGTTCCAGACACTGATGTTCACAAGTAGGCAAATCTAATTCAGATAGCATGGTGCAGTTCTATTAGTGCAACTAGTCAAGCATTAAATAACCCCCAACCCCAGTTTAAAAAAAAAAAAGGAGTCTGTGGCTAAAAAATGCCTAGAAACCAAGCGTTGGCTTTTCTATGTAGAGATTCAAAATGCACAAAACCAGTATTCGCTTTCTCACCTATTTCCCCCTCTTCTGGTACATGAACCTGCAAGTTACATGGGAAAATGCAACACACCTGGAACTTTTGTTTCCTAACAATAGGATCTGGGGGAGGTGAATGAAATTGTGGGTACTTTTTAATTTACAGCCAGTCTGGGGAAGATTTTGGACTACAGGCCCCCACTGAAAATCACTAGGACTGTGCCTCTAAATCACAAATGTTCCTCTTGGAGAATTAAAATACTGCAGATTTGTTCATATTAGTCTCTGGTGCAGTTTGATGCTTTGTGCATGCTTGTAGGGCAATTAGGCTTTAATAGATATCATGGCAAAGTAATTTTTATATTAACTCTTGACCACCCACACTGAGGGGGCACAGCACAGATTTCTATCCCAGACTCCCTTCAGATTATGGTTTGGGCCCTGCATGATGGTTAGTGGGCTAGATCCTGAACTCCTGGTGGACAAGATCATACTACAATGTGAAAGTACTGGCTAGGACCAGGAAAGAAGAGGTTAAATACTTTTCTCCATTTGTTACATTAACTTTTAAAAATGTGTGTTAAAGCTTCCTGGCACTTAGTGACCCTAGTAGCACTCTGGAGTTGGCAGGAGCAGGCTGGCACATGTGGGGCAGGGTGGGTAATCAGGAGTCCTTGCTAGCCTGCAAACACAAATCAATGCAGGCTGAAGCTGTTCTAACTTGTGGTGTGGAATCCCCTTGCCTTTGTAGGGGAAATGGGTCTGCCCTCTGCCTCCTCCGTGGGAGGGCACCTCCACCTCTTACTTGATAGAAGACTTCAGAGTTTAAATCTATAGTTTCCTCTCCTTTGGATGGCTTATTTCCACCCGGGGGCATCCCTGTGATAATTGGGCTTATGAATTTACCCTCATGATATAACTCAACTAGTGTGTTAAACATGCCTGGTAAACAAGAAAATGTGGGTCCAGAAATTAATGAGCCTAAAGGGACGTGTTGGATATTGGGGCCAGTTGGTGAACCAGATAATGAGGGGATGGGCTATTCTACCCATCACTCCCTTTTTTGGGTCCTTAAAGGAAGAGACTTTATGGGGGGGGGAGGGAGGAGAGGAATAGTGAAACAGATGGAGTCTGCTGGAGTGAGCTTCACTATCATGGCTGCCACCCTCACCTTTCCTGGGATGCCGGGCCTCCCTCATTCTAATTGTGAGGGGTGTCCTGACCAAACTGGGCTGGTTAGAGCGACCCAGATGATATCACCGCCCCAGCGGCTCCAGCTGAATCCTAGACAATGCCTGAGATGAAATGGGATTGGACTTTAGCAACAGCTCCAGCCCATCTCAACTAACTTCTCTCTTTCCCAAAAGGACGGTTATTGCTATCTTTGATGCCATCTAAGAGATGTCAGACAAGGGGGCTTTTCCTTCTAAAACTCTCTCCAGCGAAAGGGAACAAGGGAAGCTTTGTTAAAATGAAAGCCTTATTTAATACTTTATATTTCAAATGCTTTAACTTGTTTCCCTCCTTTCCTGTATCTTTACTAAAAGGTTAAAAGGATTTTTAATGGTGTGTTTGCCATGGTACTAAGCAGGTGGAGGCCTTTCTATACCAAACCCCAAAACTTGCTTGTTGGACAGTAACTGGATTATGTGAATATCTTTGGCCCATTTATTCCATCTAAATGAATACAACAGACAATAGGGCCTATAGCTATTTGAGTCCTGTGTAGCTTAACCCCTGCATGAAGCTTCAATGACTTCAATAAAACTTTGTGGAAGAGCAAGATTTGTTAGCAAGGATGTTCTTCAAGGATTGGGGCCTATGCTTCTCTGGCTACATATGGAGATATGAGTTATCAGACCATACTGCAGTTTTTCCTTTGAATTCTTCTGCAAATGTTAGTTGGGTTAAAAACAAAGTGAGTGCAACTTCATATGCTGCTTTTGTTCCTCTTTCACTAAAAAAGGACTAATTGACTTGACTTTATAAACAAAATTTGACTGACACTTAGAGACAAATTCTCCCTGTGGATGCATGCACATATCTTCAAATCAAGTTAGCCACATGCATGCATCTGAGGGCAAAATTTCCCCTTTAGGGACTTGGCCTATATAACTTGGAAAATCAACCCTTGTGCAGGCACACAAAGGAATTGTTGTCAGTAGTGGAGGGTGGAAAGAGGTGGAGAGGCGTAAAATCCAGAGGTGGAATGTCGGCTACAGCATTTTATTCTAGCAGTGAATGTAAATAGTTGTAATTTCCTCTAACTAGGAGCTGTGACTTGTACAGAGCTGGAGGCAAGTAGGATTTGGCCCTAGGAGATTTACATTTTGATGCTTCTGTTAATACAATTTGACCTGGAATGATGAGAAATATGAAATAGCATCTGTCCAGTTTAAATATATTATTCAAAATCCCATGGAGTTCATTATGAATTTGCATAATAATATTTCTATGGCATGTTTTCCCAACTTGGGCTAAAGCTTGTCTGTGCAGAACTTTCTTGGGGGGGGGTAATTCAAGACTGTGGAACAAAACTCCCACAAGACCTAAGAGCTCCCATAAACCTTATCACCTTCCTCTCCAAGTGCAAGGTTCACTTCTTCAACTAACGGTTGCTAATATAAACAGTATAGGTAATATAGGACACTACAGTCTCCAAATGATTTCCCCTGAGGTGATGAAGAGAACCACACTTGATAGGTACTAGTCACATGGCTTAGTGCACTTCTGCAGTGCTCTCAAACTACAGTGCTGGAGGCTGTACAAGAACCTGAATAGAACAGGGTTAAATTCTGCTCTGACTCAAATTGTGTACCACCCAAATGAAAATCTGGACAAGGTTTGGTCATTAATTGCTCCTAATAAAAGAAATTAATATAAAAATGCCGACTCTGATAATGTGATGGGGTCCTGGTTTATGAATAGGACTCTGAGGCACTATAGTAATACAAATATTAAATATTAATGATAATGACTCATCGGAGAATAAGCCTGACTCATACTGCTCTAAACGTCACTTCTTTGTGTGCAGGTATCTTAGAATTTGTCCAAACTATGCCCCTCTGACCTCTAACATCAAAGTGGTTGCATGGGGATTTAAGCAATGCAGAACTTGTCCCATCATATATAAGATCTGCTCTCCTCGTGTGCCAAGCCGAGGGCATAAAAAGAGGGTGTTTGCTGCCCCCTCTCAATTTCTTCTTACCACACCTGGTGAGAGTTGGAGTACTTGTTGCTCTTTAGCTTCAGTTCACCCACTTTTTAAACATTTGTATTGTGGGTAGTTGTAGATAGTTAGTTTAGTCTTAGTGTAAGTTAGTGAAGTTAGTTTACTTTCTGTAATTTCAAGAGAGTAGGGGATTTAGGATGAAAAAAATCACCATGGTTTTAGCAGGGTGCCATGAGCAGCACCGTTATCCCAGTCACAGCTAGGCATAAAACTGCTTAATTTGTCTTTGGGAAGGGCATATGAGGGACAAGTGTTCTTTGTCCCTCCTTCCCTACCAGAACTAAGAAATTGGGGGATTTCAACCTCAAAGTCCACCTTATGGAGGAGACAATGCATCCCTCTTTTGAATTGGATTCCAATAATGAGAGGACTGACTCTGTCAACAAGGAGTGTGTCTCTGACTGCTCCAGCTTCTAAGCACAAATCCAGGGGGGAAACACCATTCTTCGTCCTTCCCAGCAGCCTCCTCAAAGTGCTCATCCCACTCTGACAGGCAATGGAAATCCTGATCTTCGCTTTTATAAGAGAGCTTCCAGAAAGTGCTCCCATGCTGAGGCAAGGTCTCATCATAGACACAGATGCTCAAGTATCTCCCTTGCTGCCAATATCCCCTCCCTAGAGACTGGAGATTGGTGTGCTGTCCATGATTTGCAGGATGCTGATTTTCACGTGGCAATACATCCTGACTACAGGAAGTGTCTTTGGTTCAAAGCAGGCTACAACTACAACCAGTACATGGTGCTTCCCTTTGGGTTATTGTTGGCTCCAAGGGTATTCACCAAATGTATGGTGGTAGTAGCAGCCCATCTGTACTGTCTTGCATCCAAATATTTTCTTACCTGGATGATTGACTAGTTCATGGAAGATCAAGCACTCAAGTCCAAAACAGCAACCTTGTCACCAGACAGCTGTTCTCTCATCTGGGCCTGAAACTAATTGTAGACAAATTGAAGTTACAATCGGTGCAAAAGATGCAGATGTCAGTGCCACAACCACCCTGGTGTACCTCCCCATCCACAAGTTTCAGTCCATAATCTCTCTGTCCGAAAGCCTCAAGTCCAACCCATGGACGACAACTCATTCCTATCTACAACTACTGGGTTACATGGCCCCATGTATGTACATGACTCTACATGCCAGACTTCACCTCCGCTGTCAGTGGGCCTGGCCCCACTTGATATATTGACTGTACAGGCATTCACTCAACATGCTGATTTGCATACCTGGCCAAGACAATATTGGTTCATGGAACCTACATCGGCTCTCCATCTGGTCACCTATAATTTTACCTCTAGTTGAGGCTCTTCTGTCTCAAAACCACAGCAAGTCTGTGCATCCCAACCTCCAAACTCTCCATCTCACTGCATGGAAGATGTCTTGTTCCATACTCACAATAATTATGCTCCACAATAAGCCATCTTGGTAAACAGCAGAAAGAATCCATCAGACCCACATATGCAGCAAAGTGGAAAAAGTTTTTTGTCTGGGTGGAATCTCAACAGTTATCACCAAATCACACTGAGGTTTGACACATACTGGACTACCTATTGAAATCCTCCGTCTTTCATTTAGTTCTTTGAGAGTCCACTTGGCTTCCATCTCTGCAGTACATCCACCAGTGGATGGTTTTTCTATCTTTTTTTTTTTTTTTCACCCCTGATCTCCAAATTTCTAAACAGCTTCATTGATGTCTACCCACCTGTCTGATCTGGTACCTTCATGGATCTAAGTCTTACCCTATCCTGGTTAATGGGTTCCCCTTAGAATCTCTGGCAACAACTTCTCTGCCACTACTAACTAAGAAGACTGCATTCTTAGTCACAATCACTTCTGCAAGGAGCGTGTCATGGCTTCAGGCTCTTCTAATGGATCCTCCTTTTACAGTCTCCATAAAGACAAAGTTTCTCTTAGACGGTACCCTAAGTTTATGCCAAAGGTAGCTTTCCACCTGAATCAAACCATCCACCTTCCTGTAGTTTTCTCAAAGCCCCACTCTTACAAAGCTGAAAAAAATTCCACACCTTAGATGTTCGCAGAGCTTTACCTGGGCTGCACAGAGTCCTTCAGAGCCTCTCCCAGACTCTTTGTCGCCTATGCTGAGAGAATCAAAGATCAACTACTAACAGCTCAGCACATTTCATATTGGATTTCTGATTGCATTAAGCTGTGCTATGACCTTGCTCAAGTCTCTCCTTCCCCAAGGCTAACAGCTCACTCCATCAGGGCTCAGTCCACTTCCGTTAGTTTTCCTGAGCAATAGCCCTATAGTGGTTATCTGCAAAGCATCAATGCTGTCATCTGAACACACCTTTTGCAGATATTACTCTATTACTCAAGCCTCCCAAGATGATGGAGGAGATAACTGGGTCTGTGGGAAAGCAGTGGATGTGTTCTTCCTTGACTTTAGCAAAGCTTTTGATACGGTGTCCCACAGTATTCTTGCCAGCAAGTTAAAGTAGTATGGGCTGAATGAATGGACTATAAGGTGGATAGAAAGCTGGCTAGATCGTCGGGTTCAATGGGTAGTGATCAATGGCTCCATGTCTAGTTGGCAGCTGGTTTCAAGCGGAGTGCCCCAAGGGTCTGTCCTGGGGCTGGTTTTGTTCAATATCTTCATTAACAATCTGGAGGATGGCGTGGACTGCACTCTCAGCAAGTTTGCAGATGACACTAAACTGGGAGGAGTGGTAGATACGCTGGAGGGTAGGGATAGGATACAGAGGGACCTAGACAAATTAGAGGATTGAGCCAAAAGAAACCTGATGAGGTTCAAGTGTAGAGTTCTGCACTTAGGACGGAAGAATCCCATTCACTGTTACAGACTAGGGACCGAATGGCTAGGAAGCAGTTCTGCAGAAAAGGACCTAGGGGTTACAGTGGACGAGAAGCTGGATATGAGTCAACGGTGTGCCCTTGTTGCCACGAAGGCTAACAGCATTTTGGGCTGTATAAGTAGGGGCATTGCCTGCAGATTGAGGGACGTGATCGTTCCCCTCTATTCGACATTGGTGAGGCCTCATCTGGAGTACTGTGTCCAGTTTTGGGCCCCACACTCCAATTTTTCCACATCCTTCTTGTAAAGAGTCCAGCAGAGGGCAACAGAAATGCTTAGGGGGCTGGAGCACATGACTTATGAGGAGAGGCTGAGGGAACTGGGATTGCTTAGTCTCCAGAAGAGAAGAATGAGGGGGGATTTGATAGCTGCTTTCAACTACCTGAAAGGGGTTCCAAAGAAGATGGATCTCAGTGGTAGCAGATGACAGAACAAGGAGTAATGGTCTCAAGTTGCAGTGGGGGCGGTTTAGGCTGGATATTAGGAAAAACTTTTTCACTAGGAGGGTGGTGAAACACTGGAATGGGTTACCTAGGGAGGTGGTGGAATCTCCTTCCTTAGAGGTTTTTAAGGTCAGGCTTGACAAAGTCCTGGCTGGGATGATTTAGTTGGGAATTGGTCCTGCTTTGAGCAGGGGGTTGGACTAGATGATGACCTGAGGTCCCTTCCAACCCTGATATTCTATGGCAACTTTGGCAAGTCAGTGTTTAATCTTTTCTCAAATAATCTGAAGTCCTATCGCCCGTAAGGAAACTGCTTGTGAGTCACCTCCCATGGAATGTATATGTACACAATCACTTGAAGGAGAAAAAATAGTTACTTACTTGTACAGTAAGTGTTGTTCTTTGAGATGCATGCATACATTCTATGACCCTTCCTCCTTCCCTGCTACTTTGGACATTAGCTAGACATTGGTGTGAAGGAACGAAGCGGGAGGCAGCGGCCACATTGCTTTTATGCCTCTGGATTGGTGCATGAGGTGTGCTGGGCCACATGTGCTGCCTAGTGGTATTTCTGGCAAAAGTCTCTGACTTGAGTGCAGTGGGACTGCATACGCCTACAGTAGCATGTATATGTGCACAGCATAAGACACCTGGAGTGTGTATGCACAAAGGGTGAGTGGAGAACAGAATGGCAACCTCACTTCTGATTCTCCTTGATTTTTGTTAGCATTAGGATCTTGACTCAAACCACCTTAATGAAGGCTTTTTTTTTTTTTTTTTTTCTTTTAATAATTCTCCACCTTCATGTCTTGGAGTCAGTAGCACTCTTGTAATAAAGTAAATTGAGAGAGAGAATGAGAAAAGATCCAATTGATTTCTCAGATGTAGGGCTAAATCCCTCCCGTGTTTAATTATTCCTCTGATAATAAAACTGCCACTGTGTTTTTCTTCTAATTTTCTTTGAATGAAGATGGCTTTATTGAGATGTTTCAGACAAAATCTTGCCCCCAGTTCTGAGTTTACCTTGGAGACTTGGTTAATCACTGGAGCATTCCAGCTGCCTGTGCAGCAAAGGGAAAGCTATAAGCTGATTAGAGAGAGTGCAGAAAATTAATGTTCTTTTAAAGTTCTGAATCGAGATAAGGGCATCCTGAAGATATGCTGTGATGTGATGTTCTTTTCTGGCCCTATCAAGTTGATGCTGTATCTGCCTCTTCTATACTGAACCCTGATGTAATCATGCCCTGCTTGGAATGAAATTTGAGCTGTTGACTCAGTTTTACACAAAATTCTTTAGTATTAATTTCCTAGAACAGCCATCATTTCAAGCCCCCCCCTCCCCCAAAGAGCTGGTTGATTTGATCAGATTGTAGCAGAGTACCTTTTGTTTTTTCCCAGGCAAAAGGCTTCATTAAATTGAAGTTAAGCACGTTAATATGTATCAATAAGTTAAGGGCTTTTAAAGTCTGTCTGCTTAGACTTTAGAAAGTGATGGAATTCATGAGCCAGTCCCCTTAGTATAATTTACTGTTTATATTACAGTAGTACCTAAGGCTATGTCTACACTGTTCTGCAGCGTGGACTACAGGGATGTGAATTGCAGACTAGACTACATTAACACAAACTAGGTATCTTTTAGTTTGCACCAGCAGTGTCCACATGGGGCAGTTAGAGCACAACAGGTGTGCTCTGCATTCAGACCCTCTATAGTCTGCACTGCAGCACAGTGTAGACAAGCCCTAGTTGAGCTGGGTGGGCCCTCCTGTACTAGGTGATGTACAAAGAGTAAGACAGGTCCTGCCAAGAGAGCGTGCAATCTACATGGGCAACATAAAGCTGGGAAGGGAAACTGAGGCAAAGTGACACACAAAGTCTCACAGCAGGTCAGTGGCAAACTGGAAATAGAAGCCAGGCCTCCTGAATTGTAGTCCAATCCCCTGTCCCTTAGACCATGCTCTGTTTTCCTGCCTGTTTCATGTTATCTCCGAAGGGATCTTAATAAAGGGGACTGGAAGAATGTGGCATTCTGTCCTAAAACAAGATACTGCAGGACTCTCAGAAGGTGACAGAATAACAAAAGGTGTCAATGTGAATCATGTGACATTAAGAGAGAATTGATATGGTTGAGGGGCAGTCTTTTATTCCTTGCACTGTGCTATAGGGTTGATTGCTCAGGCAGTAAACGAGATACAGGATTATGTTGGGGTGTCCACCCCACAGAAGGCAGAGTAGGTTAAATTAGGTCCATTAACCTTATAGGCTGTACCTGCAGGAGAGCCAGGGCTTAGTGAAGCCTAATGGAAGATGAAATTCAGCTGGGAGGAGCAAGTTGGGCCTGTATAAAGGGATGAAGCTGCCAGTAGATAGGGGTTGTAGTCTCTCCCTGAGAGAAGGATTGTTTGCTTGAGCCTACAGAGTGTGGTGAGAAGTAGTCACAGTTACTTCCTGGGAGGAGAGAGTTAGGACTGGTAAACCTTGGCAGGCAGAAGCTAGAAAAGGGGAGTAGGAAGAGTCCAGGGAAATGGTAACAGCGCCTGGGAGCATGCAGACCATAGTTGCTGGGCATAGGGTCCCTGGGCTGTAACCCCGGGCAGTGGGCAGGCCTGGGTTTGCCTAGCAGCCAGTGGGAAAGTAGCACAGGCCTGGTCTGGGTGCAGAAGACTGTCTGGGACTTTGATACCCTGGAAAGAGAGGACTACACACTGACTTGGGTGGAGGGCTGAGGCATGAAAAAGGAGCACTGTGGGTCCTAGAGAGTGAGACAGGATTGTAGTGTGAGCAACTGTCAGAAGCAGGGCTGCCCAGAGGGGAGGGTAAGGGGGGCCATTTGCCCTGGGCCCCACAGGGGCCCCGCGAGCCCTGGCCCAGCGGCGGTCTGGGTCTTTGGTGGCATTTCGGCGGCGGGGGGTCCTTCAGTGCTGCCGAAGACGCGGAGCGACTGAAGGGCCCCCCGCCGCCAAAATGCCGCCGAAGACCCGGACCGCCGCTGGGTGAGTACAAGCGCCGCAGCTCCCCTGCTTTGCCCCAGGCTCCCTGAATCCTCTGGGTGGCCCTGGTCAGAAGGGGGGTGGGGGGCATCAGACCTGAAAGGATCTAATTCTCAGACACCACCACAAGGAGGTGCCCCAATAGTGAGTGAACCCTCCTACAAGGATTAATACTAAAGTAAGAATTTTCCAGAGCAGCCTGATATAATGTAATGGACTGCTGATAATTCCTATGAGGGTCTTTCCATCGTATCCTGCTTAACAAAAACAAGGTCAGCCTGATTAAACATTAGACCCAACAGTGAGCCCTGGAAAGTATTTGAACTAGTATTTGGCATCAGAAGAGTTATGTATTTTTCAGCTGTAGCAAACACACGCAAGCCTGTAGGGATACCCAGTCTGAATGAAGTTTTAATAGTGGCTACAATTATGATCAGCAATGTATGAGCCTCTGAAATTGTGAGGTAAGGTTTGGTTTAGTGGAACTAGGAGAACTTGACTGGAGAGCACCTAAGCTTTTCACTCAAACTGCCTTTATTCAAGGTGGAAACAGGTTCCTTGCTTTCATACCCTCTCCCTCAGTCCCTTCCTGCAAACTCCAGCCAGTCGGTGACCCTCTCACCATGATGTCCCTTATTACTTATTTCCATGATGCCTACTGCTGTAGTGATTCCTCATGGCCCTCTCTTCCTCTGGCTGTCCCTGATAAGCCATCCTGCCTTTTCTCCATTCTCCTTGTAAAGTTTGGTATTCATAAGCTGGGACAGTCGGATACCATACAACCTCATCCTTTTCTTCCCCGATACTATTTATAGTGTTTCCCCTTGTCCTGACAGGAGTCCAGTTTTGAAACCAGCACTGTTACTCTGAGCAGTAGCAGAATTCTAAAGCATTGCAGGCTGCCTTCTGAGCAGAGGAGACTGCAGCGATGTGGGGGTGTGGGTATGTTGTAAGTGTAACTCGTTCTATTCACACACATGCCTCAGTCTTGGAACAGGGGTGGTCAAACAACATGGAGGTAAATCCTTTTTTCAGGAAATTCAGCCTAACACTAATGCTCAGTTCCCAGGAAGCTGCCCGCCTCAAAAATGGGCTCAACCATGGTTTCTGATGAGAGAAGAAACTCGTGCTGCATGTACAGCTGTCTCTCTAGGGACCACTACTACTACACAGCATCATGCATATCAAAAGCCAGCACAGCATGTCTTCTCAAGACTGACCATTTTGTTCACACGCTAAGGAAAGAGATCATGGAAGACTGTAACAATGCCACCTGGTGATACCTGCCATAACAGCTCAGGTAAACTACTAAGTTGTAGGACATACCACTACTATGGTGGCTTACGTTCTTGCACGTTACTTCAGTACCTGCACCAAAGCCACTGCAATGGAGATCGCAGTTCCCTTTGCTGCAGCTGTGTTGGCAAAGCAACTTTTCAAAGCAGCATTAGTGGTAACAACTGTTTACAGTGCCAAGGAAGAAGGGGGTTGTTTAGGAGAGTAGAAGAGATATAAAGGGGATAATAGGAAAAGGAAAATAATTCTTCTTGACATAAATGCCTGCTGGAATTTCTCCACGAGTAGTGCAACCTTAATTCATGTGATCTGGGTGTGTCAGGCTGCCGCACTCTTCTGGACAAGGGTGATGGAAAGCATTCACTTTGCATTCAATTCACACCTAACACCTAGTGTATCAAATGGAAATCTCGGAAGCTCATCACAACCGTTCATGATCTTGACACACACAAAAAATGACTTGTTAGAGCTACTTTGTCAGCCACATAGCTAATATTAACAACACAGAAAGCCAATGAGACACCTTAAACTAAATACATATGAGTGGTTATGGTAGCCCTCTAAGTAGGAAGAGCCTAAACTCTCACTAAACTCAGCACACTTTACAGTACTGGCCCCCAGGTATGTGTAGTGTGTTGCTGGTGGTTTTACCATCCCCTAGAGCATATGGCAGCCATAGCTTAGTGATACGGCATATGATCTTATTTTGAATGTGAGTTGGCATGGCAGGCTAAAGAACCACCTATTCATATGCACAGTCACTGAATGTGACTACTTGTGTGATTGGGGCCCACACACTGTATTAGCCTATTGCTTCCCTTTCCTGGCCCTTCCTACATGATTGGTTTTCACCTCTCCATCTCATAGCAGTGCAGTATGCAGGATATGCTCTTTCGTATATAGTCCTTTATTGCCTCATCGGTTACTTGCAGTGTGGGTGAAGTGTAACAGGCTGCATCTCTGCTCTCAGCAGCCCTGAGAGGCATAGTGCTTGTCCGATACATAATGTCTCCCAGAGCTACTTTTGGGATGATGCACTACTGCACTATTCCTGTGTGAGGCTTTGCCTGAAGGGTGGAGTCAAGCAATTTGAGGCTGAAGTGGGCACCAAAAGTCCATCGCTTGCCAGAGCATGTGAGATTGCTGGTAAGTGGAACAAGGAGTCGCAGCATAAATGCGGTTATAATTACTGGCCCCCACATTCTAATAAATACATTGAGGGAATGCATTTGATAACTTATTGGCAACAAATTTGATCAACTCTATACTTGATTCAGGATTACTGTTTGGTTTAACACACCTGCTTAATAATAAACTGACGTAGAATACCCCTCTTTAAGGCCAGCATTATACCATGAAACAATCAGACAGCAAGGATAGCTCTAGGGATCTGACACATTGTGATCTCCCCTCCACAAGTGCTTTCCTTTGAAAATCACCTTTTAATATTTACTAGTCCAGGGACAATTGAACTGGAAGCGATCCTACAAAGTACTGATTTTTGTCCTCTTTATTCTTTAGGGGGCAGTAATAGCTCTGAGCTGGGGTGCTTCGGGTACTGTCTACTGAAGGAGGTTTGGGGGAGTGTTTTTTTTCTCCAGTTCAGTTTACTTTCATTCCAGTTCTGAGCTGTTTATTTAGCAGATTAGTTTGTGCAGTTACAGGATCCACGTGCAGCATCTTTTGAGTCATGCTGTGTAGCACACTTCCATGAAGTCCCACTAACGACTCCTATTGGAACAGCCACAGCAGAGGAATGAGGGGTATTTTCACCACTACCTTGAATGAACAAACTGGAGAAGAAGCACTAGTTTTCCCTCTTTCACCCAGATGAAGAAAAGAGCCCATCATATGTAGCCCTGGTAGAATATCAGGGTTGGAAGGGACCTCGGGAGGTCATCTAGTCCAACCCCCTGCTGTCACGTGGATAGGTAATATAAATACTTTAAGAATACTTAAGATTTAATTATGTGTAACAGATTTTATCTTTAAGACTAATGTATGATCTGAATCTGCTGTTGGCTGCAGGGCTTACTTCTGAATTTCTCTAGTGTTAGAAACTTGGGGCTAAATTCATCCCTAGTGGAACTCCATTGAGTCAGGAGTTAGCAAAAGGGACTTGTGGCCTTGAGTCCAAGACACATGGACAAGCCCTTGCTCTGGTTTAGAAAATAGTTCTAGCTTAAATAGTGAGATGGATTGTTGCTGCAAAATTTGAAGTTCATACTGCCTGAGAAGACAAAGAAGAAAGTTACAGGTCACTCAAAGAAAATTACCCTAATTTGAAATTGCCTTTTGCCTATTATTTGTCACCCTCTAACTCAACATCTTGTCACTGCCAGCAACGTGGAACCCTAAAGATATTTTTAGAGATGTAACGTTGTGCACCAGCTATGTCGGAAGATGGATTGTAACTAAAGTTAAAAAATTCTTAGTGTTGGTTTTGAGGCCCTGACCTGCTCTTATTGGTGCCCATTGCACACATGCTCAGTGAGAGCAGGTCTTGGATCTGCTAGTCAATAGGATTCCCCATGGGCCTGCACTAACCAATCCTGATGGAGAACGGAGGACTCTGAGTAAGCAAAGTAGGCCACTATATGCTGACTGCATCTTAAAGAACATAAAACTATTTATATAGGGAACACAGATCTTCCCTTAGCTCAAGTGGTAGAGGCTTGTCTCTTTGGAACTATAGGACAAAAGTGCTGGCAAAACAAAGCAGCCATAGATCCAACTTAACTGGTCAGTCATGGTGCTGCGTATGTGACTGCTTTGTTTAACCAGGGCAGTAAAATGCAGCCAGAGCATACCAGCAAATCTGGCCCTGAGTTTCAAAAACGGGTTAAGGTGCTAAGTGAGGAAATTAAGTTTTATTCAGATTTTTGAATGTTGGAGCCAAGGACCCTGATCCTGCAACTGACTATGCAGCGGTGGACTGCTGTGCCTATATGGAGCCCCCCTGTCTCTTCTGTGCCTTCATGGAGCTCTGAGAGTCCAGTGCTTTTGCCCAGCTATGCTCTGTCAGTGGCAGGGTCAGGGCCCAAATCCTTCCATTAGCTAAAACCCTGGACCGCTTTAAAGATTCAAACAAATCACCTCTTATGAATGAGATCCTCTACAGGATACAGTGCCATTTATAAAAAAACAACCAAAACCAAACACTGCAAGCAATCACTATGCAGTACACTCTCCTACCCCCTAAAAAACGTTTCTTTAAAGGAGTAAACCATTAAACATATTTACCATAATAAAGCATCAATTGCTAAAATAATGAAGCTTGAAGGGTTTTTATTTTGCTAGTTATGAGCTTTCTGCTTCTGAAAAGATAACAGCTTTTTTTCTTTTTGCTGAGCAGAATTAACTGAATGTTAATGTTTACATTCCTGGCATCAGTGGATCATTATGACCAGCAGCAATAGACTAAACAGGGCACTCAAAATCAATGTCATAAATAAAATGTGCCTTTTATTTACACATTTGACAAACAGAGCAGATAAAACAGCATCAAACTACAATCCCCATTTTTTCCCCCCAGCATCAGTGATTTTGCTTTTATTTTTTGACTTCAGAACTATTTTGAAATGTCAGATGACTCACTTTTACAAGATTAAAGCAAACTTTGTAATGATAAAATTGGACGCCTATTGGCACTTTGCCGGCACTATACTTTTCTCAACAATCTTTCCACTCACAGCTTTGCTGGTTTGGGGGCATATAACCCCTTTGATATTCCAGTCTGGGACTTTTCTGTGCAAAACTAATCCTGCAGATGTCACAAACTCAACGATTCGCTTTTACTTGTGGTCAGAGCCAGAATTTGAACCTCGGTCTGCACAGGCAAAGCATTTGTGCTCTTTAGGGCAAGAGCAGTCCTTTTTGTTCTGTGTTTGTGCAGCACTTGCACAATGGGGTCCTGGGCATGACTTAGGGCTCCTAGGTGCTCCAACTAATAGATCATATTATTTGCCTGCTGCCCCAGAAAGATCGCTGTTCTAGCGACTTTCAGAGATGTTTTTGAGGTTACAGGGTTGATTGGATAACTCTGGCCCACAGTGTCTAGGATAGTAGTTCAAACCCAGGCCTGATGGGCCCTAAAGTGAAGTGACTAAAACGTGCTGCTCTAGGTGAAATTGGTGATCTTAGTTCCATTCAGTGGGACCTGTTCTGTGTCTGTAATTGACAGTCACAGTAGCAAGGTCAAGGATTCAGTATTATTGTTGGTGGTTGTTTTCTGGGTTTCAACACACTGGTAGAGCTCAGTTTGGACCCTTAACACCAGTTAATGTATGAATTAATACAGTTTTTGTCTTTAGAAGCATTCTCAATGGCTTTCCATCTCAGTGAAGATTGGGGATGTTGATGCTTAGGTTGAATACTAGTTATACTGCATAACATCATACTGAAGTTTATACCAATCTGTTCTACCTGCATCTCCCTAAAGGTCAATCAGTTAAAATCGTGTTTTGTTGGCAAAATAAAATAGCAACTGGGACTAAGAACCATTTTCCGTACATTCTTCCCCTCCAAATTATGTTTAAAGTATGTAAATAAAGAAGAATGCTGTTTTAATTGGTCTTCTGATGTCTTCATGCTGCCAGAATCTATTGCATACTCTTCGGAGAATGTAGGTGAGAGGGAAATGGGAATTGCAAACAAATGGAGAGGAACTTTACTTACAATAAAACAAATACTTGCCCATGTCATGGAGACCTTTGGTAATCTGCATATGTGCCAGTCATCTAAGTAACAGCTGTCTAGGGGCATCTGAGATTCTGGAACAATTTTTCAGTGTTCAGCTTCTAAGTATTCATGCAGCTTGTACAAAATGGGCAGGTCAGCTTGGTTTGATTCTCTGTGGATACTTCACCGTTGGCCATACAATTTACACTAACTTGTCTACACGAGAAAGTTGCATTGGTATGACTTAAATCTGCTTTTAAAGTGATACATAGCAAGCATAGGTGCTGGAACGAGGGGTGCTGGAATTGGCTTGAAGTGGTTATCATCATATACAGGATTTTCTGTTTGGTTCAATGGCTTTCAGTACCTCCACTATACAAATAGTTCCAGTTCCCCCTGGTAGCAAGACATGTTCAAACAACCTTTTTGCTCCAGTGTAACTAGAAGAATGCTTATTTTACTTTATCTGAACTGTTCTTAATAGACTTAAGCTAAACTGCAGTAAGCCCCTCTTAAAAAAATGTTCACTCAGTCTTTTACTCTAGTTTATATCAGTTGAAATTCTCACCTTACATTTTATACCAGTGAAGCTCTCATTTATACAAGCCCTTTGTGCAACTTCATTCTGAAAACTGAGGGTCAGATCCTACTCACTTCAGCAGAAGTCAGGAGTAACTCAGAAGTCCAGTGTGAAAGAAAAGAAAATCCAATCTTAATTCTGTAGCAATCCCTTAGAAGGTACTGTCTTCCTGGTCACATTTGATCAGTTTAAAAGTACAGATTTCCCCCAACTGCCTGCTCTGCAACCAATCAGTCCTGTTGGGCTCATTTGTTCTTATGCACTTGGAGGCAAATTCTTCCCTCAGTCACAGTTATACCCACTGCTGTCAGTATGCCTACTAGGTAAATGTCACTGAGGGCAGAACTAGCATTGCAAATTCTTTTACTCATGATGATTATGCATGGGAAATTAACAACCCTTCTCTACTATGAACCAAGCAGGCTAGGAGGACTGGGAAGTGCCTGAGAAGTTGCTGGGATCTGAGGATGTCTTTGCAGGGAGACTCCGGATCCAGACAAGGTAGCAGAGATGGCCAAAGGGGTGGTTAATCAAGAGAGTTAAGGGGAGAGGTACCTTTACACTGTATTTGCAGCTTATTGTGAAGTGCACCAATGGGGGCTGACTTTGCAGGGCTGGAGGCTTGGGGAAGAGTTGTTTTTGGTGCTTATGAATGTAATCGTTAGTGCTCATAAGAGGAAAGACATAACCTCACCTGAAGGCAGAGTTACCCTGCACCCCCATGCGCCACCAGCCTCTACACAACAATTGGGAGTGCCCAGCCCAGTCCCCTGTAAATCATCTCTCCGTTGCACTTTCTCATACTTCACTGTTTCACTGACTCTCCAAGGAGAAGAAAGGAGACCTGTGGGGGAGGAGGAAGGCCCTGCTGCTGCTGTTCAGACAGACTCAGACTAGAAATAAGGTGCAGGTTTTACAGTGAGGATAATTAGCCATTGGGGTAACTACTTAGCAATTTGGTGAATTCTCCATCACTCAATGTCTTTAAGTCAAGATAGGATGTGTTTCTGAAAGACCTGCTCTAGCTCAAGTAAAAGTTACAGATTTGATGGAGGAATCACTGGGTATGTTATTCAGGGAGTCAGATTAGATGATTATAATCGTCCCTTCTAGCCCTAAAATCCATTAGCCTAAGCACTAGGGTAAGCTTCTGAAACTTGAACAAGCACCTGAGCCTAGCCTAAACCAGAGCAAACTTCTGAGCTATAACAACCTACAAAGCTGAAGATGGCTTCTGAGCTGTGCCACGGTGTTGGGCTCAAGAAAGCCCTTGAGCTCTATTGAAAACCTGGTTTGGAATGCGCTCCTCTGAACTCTGGTTAGAACCTACTGATTTATGACTATGCGCTCTCTCCACCTGCTTGAAAACAGACATGTCCTACAAATGCTATGGGCTCTCTCAGCTACCAAAAAACCATTCTGATACCCCAAGATAATTTTACCCAGATCCCTATTTGTTCTTTCTTCTCCCCCCTTGGGACGCCCTATGGAATTGTAATACAGAACACAACCCTCTAACCATTTCACAAGCCTACCCTTGGGCCTTCTCACATGCTGATGTATTGCTCCATCATGTATGGTGATGCACCAGATCAGGGCCAGCTCTAGGCACCAGCTTGGCAAGCAGGTGCTTGGGGCGGCCACTCCGGAGAGGGGCGGCAGGTCCAGCTATTTGGCGGCAATTCGGCGGACGGTCCCTCACTCCCGCTTGGAGCGAAGGACCTCCCGCCGAATTGCTGCCACAGATCGTGATTGCGGCTTTTTTTTTTTTTGGCTGCTTGGGGCGGCCAAAACCCTGGAGCCGGCCCTGCACCAGATACAAAGTTGTCCCTAGAGGGCAATGCTGGTCAGCTGTTAAACAATTCTCTCCTTGTTTTATCTCAGATACAATACTCCGTATTGGTATCGTGTCTCTCCTGGCTCTTGTGAGGGTTAGTGGCAGTAAAGTGATATTTAATAGCTGGGGAGGGGGGAGTCCGCGTTGCAGTGTAATTGTGGCACATTGAAGGGGACTGCAAGTTTGTTTCTGGCTTCTGCCAAACAGCTGGCTGTGCTAGGTTTCTGGTACCATCTGAATTTCTAAGCATGATGAAATAATTTTGAAGTATGTCAAAGTTGTCTCTAAGCCCTCTGCTTGCACACTTAATACTTGGCTGATGTCAAAACATTGCCATCTGTTTCCATCTGTGAGTGCACAGAACTGTTTGGGTAAAAATGTCATGCTCTGCTTCTGTTCAGCTTATCCAATCACCTTGACATAGAACAGCTGAGAAGTTGCACCTCACTAATCATCCTAATCCCACTCCAGAAGCTAGGGAGGTTTATGCCTCAGAATGTCTGAGTAGACCCCCTCTCTAGGATGTTGTATGCATTTGCCATAGGAGTAGAAATGCTAGGTTGGTAAGACCTGAGTATCAGCTTCACACTGTTCAATGGCAGGAGCCCATAAGCCATGAGCCATGTCAGGGGTGATAAGAATGAGAGGATTAGGAAAACTGGTGTCCTTTCATCAATGTGATCAAAGAGCAAGTGCAGGAACACAGAATGCTGTTTATCTGCATTTTAGTTTTATTTACTTCAAGGATGTGTTTGATCACGAGGCCCAGACCAACTTGCGACGCCCAGAGTGCCTTCCCCCCGCTACCCCGGATCAACCTCATGGAGGACCTGGAGCGAGATTTTTCCCCGCAGGAGGTGCAGGCGAGGCTGACGAGGACCAAAAACACCACCTCTGGAAAAGATGGCATCCGCTACCCCTTGCTGAAGAAGCGAGACCCCGGCTGCTTGGTGCTCGCTGTCATCTTCAACAAATGCAAGCAGTTCCATCGCGTTCCCCGCTCCTGGAAAAAGTCCATGGCCGTGCTCATCCATAAAAAAGGCGAACGAGATGACCCTGGCAACTGGAGGCCCATCTCCCTCTGCTCCACCATCTACAAACTGTATGCCTGCTGCCTCACGGCAAGGATCACGGACTGGTCAGTGTGCGGGGGCGCCGTCAGCTCAGTGCAGAAGGGTTTCATGTCTTGCAAGGGATGCTACGAGCACAACTTCCTCCTTCAGACGGCCAACCAGGAGGTCCAAGAGGCAGTGCGCCGTAGCATGGCTTGACCTGACCAGCGCCTTTGGGTCCATACCCCACCATCACATCTTTGCCACCCTGGGAGAGTTTGGGATGCCAGAAACCTTCATCCAGATCCTCCGGGACCTCTACAAGGACTGTACCACCACCATCCGCGCCACGGACAGAGAGACGGACGCCATCCCCATCCGCCGCGGCGTGAAACAAGGATGCCCCCTTAGCCCCATCATCTTCAACCTGGCCATGGAACCACTCATCCGAGCCATCTCCAGCGGCCCGACCGGCTTCGACCTGCACAGCAAGAAAATCAGCATTCTGGCCTATGCGGACGATCTGGTCCTGACCGCGCATGACCCAGAGAGACTCCAAGGTATGCTAGATGCCACCAACCGAGCTACTGACTGGATGGGGCTCCGCTTAAATGCAAAGAAGTGCACAACTCTGCACATTGACGGCAGCAAAAGGGACTTGGTGCAGGCAACGGGATTCCAGATCCAGGGTGAGCCCGTCATCCCCCTGGCAGAGGGGCAGGCATACCAGCACCTGGGCACGCCAACAGGTTTCTGTGTCCGGCAAACACCCAAGGACACCATCCAGGAGATCTTGCAGGACGCCACCAAGATTGATGCCTCCCTGCTGGCACCGTGGCAGAAGATAAATGCCCTGAACACCTTCCTGATCCCATGCATCTCATTCACCCTAAGGGGATCCACTGTGGCGAAGGTGCCCCTCAACAAGGCAGACAAAATCATCCGGAAACTGGTGAAGTGGCTGTTCCTTCCCCAGGGAGCCAGCAATGAGTTGGTCTACATCGCCCACAGGCATGGCAGCGCCAACGTCCCCCGCATGGGTGACCTGTGCGACATTGCGGTGATCACCCACGCCTTCCGCCTGCTGACATGCCCCGACGCCATGGTAAGGAACATCGCGGTGAACGCCCTGCGTGATGCGACAGAGAAGCGGATCAGCAGAGCCCCCTCCAACCAAGACATCGCCACCTTCCTGAGCAGCTCCCTGGATGGGGAATTTGGACGGGACGGGCGCGACATCGCTTCACTGTGGTCCCGCACTCGCAACACCATGCGTCGCCTAGGGAAGCGTATCAGCTGCCGCTGGGAGTAGTGCGAGGAAGCCAGGAGCTGGGAGTCCGGGTGCCGCAGATCAGGTCCAATGACAATACCATCACCCTGTGGATTTGCTGGAGAGGACTCTGAAAGCCACCATCCACTCGCTGTACGTGGAAACCCTGAAGCGTAAACCAGACCAGGGTAAAGCCTTTGAGTTGACCAGCAAGTGGGACGCCAGCAACCACTTCCTCCCCGGGGGCGGCTTCACCCGTTTCGCTGACTGGCGGTTCATCCACCGTGCCCGGCTCAACTGCGTCCCGCTCAACGGAGCCGTCTGCCACGGGAACCGAGACAAGCGTTGTAGGAAGTGCGGCTACTCCGAGACCCTGCCCCATGTCCTGTGCAGCTGCAAACCCCACTCCAGAGCCTGGCAGCTGTGCCACAACGCCATCCAGAACTGCCTGGTGAAAGCCATCGCACCACGCCTGGGGGAGATCTCCGTGAACTGCACCATTCCTGGTACCGACAGCCAGCTACAACCTGACGTGGTCGTCACCAGCGAGGCCCAGAAAAAGATCATCCTCATCGACGTCACAGTCTCCTTTGAGAACAGGACCCCGGCATTTCGTGAAGCTCGAGCTTGTAAGCTGGAAAAGTAGGCCCCCCTGGCTGACACCCTGAGAGCGAAGGGCCACGAGGTGCAGATGGACGCCCTGATTGTCGGAGCCCTGGGCGCCTGGGACCCCTGCAACAAGCGTGTGCTGTGGACCTGCAGAATTGGTCGATGCTATGCACAGCTCATGCGGCGCCTCATGGTCTCAGACACCATCCGATGGTCCAGGGACATCTACATCGAGCACATCACCGGCCACCGACAGTACCAGGAGGTGTGAGCCAGAGTGACATTGTTCTCCCACTACGAGAAAGGGACCAAGTGGACCTTCTCCGTTGGATCATATGGTTCCAGTTCATAAACTCCCTGAACACTAAATCTCACCAAATGAGGGTCAATCCATCCTCATCATCATATCCACTCATTATACTCCACACCCGAACATAGCCACTCTATGAACTTCATACCCTCATATCTCAATGCCTGTACTTGACCCATCAACCTTTTACCTCCAATCGGGGATATTGCAGATTATGTATTCCTTATGTCACCTGATCCTAAACCAAATTTTGCACCCTCGATAATCTGTACGTTATTCCCTGATAACCAGAATCTTCTATGCTCAAACTCTGTTCACTTTTTTTTTTAACATCATCTTCATAAAATTTTTAAATCTGTACTGCACCTTTAAAATAGACATGTAGGCCAGAGGGCAGGTCTATCAGAGGATATTGAAAATTTAAATACCATGGAAAACGTCATTTTTGGGGGGTGTTAATTTAAAATCAAAAATAAAAGTAATCTAGGCAAAGTACATGTTTTGCTCTGGGTAAGGGTGACATTGAGAACAGTACTGTGTATATTTGAGGATTGTTGGCTTTCAAAGCCACGGAACAGAGTTTTTTCACTGTAGCAATAAATTAATATTTTGCTCTTAACTTCTACCATTTAAAATTCTCAGTTCACCCTGGAAACTGATTAACTGAAGAGATGCTGTCAGGTTAATTTGGGCTTAAAATTAAATAGATACATCAAGGACAAGAACAACTCCTGATGCAAGTTATTTTGGTTGAAAAGATGATTTCTCTGGGTGGCAAATCCTCATACATAGAGAGAGGGAATAAAATTAGCAATAAACACAATCAGCTGGTGGTAAACAGCATGATGCCGATCGCTGGAATCCAAACATATTTCCAAAACTCTAGAACTTTGCAGCACTTAGTTCCGTCTTATGATGGATTTGTGAACAGTCAAGGGATTGACATAGACCTGGGACTCTTACCTTTAAACAATAGTGTCGGTCTGGAACAGGCATGTATAGCAACTCCTAAACTGGACAAGGGTCCTAGTGTTGCTTATGAGTCCTGAATCCCAGCACACTGAAGATATTTGTTTTTTATCAGAACGCTCCTGCAGCTAGACGTCTTCCAGACAGACCAGAGACGTATAGCCCCTGCACTAAGCCTAGTCTGCAGTTAGATAATCCTGGGCGGCGAGTGAAGCCCTCCTTTGGGGAGGCGAGTCTCTCTTCTCCCCCCCCCCCCTGACCCCCAGCTGCCAGAGGAGCCCTGGGCTAGCCAGAGCCCCCGCAGTTGTGCTGCGCTGCACTTTCCCTCTGGAGACCCCAAGCCGGCCCATGGGAAACGCTCGTTTCTTCTCAAAGAACCTGAGCTTTTGATATGCACCATGCAGGTTCTGGGGCAGCTGAGGAGGCAGTATCTGCTACTCAGCTTCCTGGGTTCATCAGTAATCTCCCTGGTGTCATGCTGACAAAGCTATCGCCCCTCATTGGGGGTGGTTTTATTTTGTCTGCAGGAGAGCTCTTTCCTGCCGACAAATCGCAGCTACACTGTAGCAGCTACAAATTGCAGCTACAATGGCAAGGCTTTAGTGGCACAGCTATGCCGTTGTAATCTGTGCAGTGTAGACATAACCTTTGATTCCCTGTTCTTGAAATCAGATGACTAGATGAGAATCTTTGCTTTCATCTACAAAAATTGCTAGCCCTTACACTTGCAGAGAAGAGCTTGACAAGGTGACCTGAGAGCACCCTAAAGGTTCAAACCCAAGAGGCTGGTGAAAAAAAACGTAATTTTTTAATACATGATTTTAAACCAATCCCATAAGTTTTTGACTCGTAGCTTTGGTATGCTTGAGGTTGGCAGTACTGGAACAGATCGCAAGCTAAGGCCTCGGTCCCACAGTCAGATCAGTGTAGGTGCCACTTGTACCCAAAGATCAAGTTTCAGGACAGACGCCTTAGTTTACAAAGAATAATTTGCTTTGTGACTCTGGTCTCACTTCATTGCCAGCTCTGCTGTCTGTGCTTTGTGTTACTGCAGGATGGGAAATAGGATTGCTGTGCTTAAAATGGGGGGAGGGCACATAAGAGCAGCCATACTGGGTCAGACCAAAGGTCCATCTAGCCCAGTATCCTGTCTTCTGACTGGCCAATGCCAGGTGCCCCAAAGGGAATGAACGGAACAGATAATCATGAAGTGATCCATCCCCTGTCACCCATTCCCAGCTCCTGGCAAACAGAGGCTAGGGATACCATTCCTGCCCATCCCGGCTAATAGCCATTGATGGACCTATCCTCCATGAATTTATCTAGTTCTTTTTTGAACCCAGTTATAGTCTTGGCCTTCACAACATCCTCTGGCAAAGAGTTCCACAGGTTGACTCTGCATTGTGTGAAGAAATACTTCCTTTTTAAACCTGCTGCCTATTAATTTCATTTGGTGACCCCTAGTTCTTGTGTTATGAGAAGAAGTAAATAACATTTCCTTATTTACTTTCTTCACACCAGTCATGATTTTATAGACCTCTACCATTTCCCCCCTTAGTTGTCTCTTTTCCAAGCTGAGAAGTCCCAGTCTTATTAGTCTCTCCTCATACGGCAGCCGTTCCATACCCCTAATCATTTTTGTTGCCCTTTTCTGAACCTTTTCCAATTCCAATATATCTTTTTTGAGATGAGGTGACCACATCTGCACGCAGTGTTCAAGATGTGGGCGTACCATGGATTTATATAGGGGCAATATGATATTTTCCATCTTATTATCTATAACTTTCTTAATGATTCCCAACATTCTGTCTGTTTTTTTGACTGCCATTGCACATTGAGTGGATGTTTTCAAAGAACTTTCTTGAGTGGTAACAGGTTATTTAGACCCCATCATTTTATATGTATAATTGGGATTATGTTTTCCAATGTGCATTACTTTGCATTTATCAACACTGAATTTGATCTGCCATTTTGTTGCCCAATTACCCAGTTTTGAGAGCTCTTCGCAGTCTGCCTGGGACTTAACTATCTTGAGTAGTTTTGTATCATCTGCAAATTTTGCCACCTCACCGTTTGCTCCTTTTTTCCAGATCATTTATGAATATATTGAAAAGGACTGATCTCAGTAAAGACCCTTGGGGGACACCACTATTCACCTCTCTCCATTCTGAAAACAGACCGTTTATTCCTACCCTTTGTTTCCTATCTTTTAACCAGTCACCAATCCATGGGAGGACCTGCCCTCTTATCCCATGACAGCTTAT
Source organism: Terrapene triunguis (assembly GCF_002925995.2). Classification (NCBI taxonomy): domain Eukaryota; kingdom Metazoa; phylum Chordata; order Testudines; family Emydidae; genus Terrapene; species Terrapene triunguis. Next base: position 3,840,112 of record NW_020664439.1, read on the forward strand.
TTTGCTTAAGAACCTTTGATGAGGGACCTTGTCAAAGGCTTTCTGAAAATCTAAGTACACTATATCCACTGGATCCCCCTTGTCCAAAATGCTTGTTGACCCCCTCAAAGAATTCTAGTAGATTGATGAGGCATGATTTCCCTTTACAAAAACCATGTTGACACTTCCCCAACAAATTATGTTCATCTATGTGTCTGATAATTTTAATTTTCTTCTTTACATAGTTTCAACCAGTTTGCCTGGTACTGAAGTCAGGCTTACCAGCCTGTAATTGCCAGGCTCACCTCTGGAGCCCTTTTTAAAAATTGGCGTCACATTAGCTATCCTCCAGTCATTTGGTACAGAAGCTGATTTAAATGATAGGTTACAGAGTACAGTTAGTAGTTTTGCAATTTCACATTTGAGTTCCTTCAGAACTGTTGAGTGAATACCATCTGGTCCTGGTGACTTATTGCTATTTAGTTTATCAATTTGTTCCAGGGTAGCCAGCAGCCCAATTATTTTAAACCTCTGCACCACTTGTGTTATGAAGTGACTTGTTACTGCTAATAAGGTAACCTTTTTAGAACACGTAAACAGGATTATTTCTTAAAACTGTTCTGTTTCCCTGTAGATCTTATGCCTCAAACTCCCTACCAAAGAAACAGCATGCCCCTTCACCACAGGCAAGCACTTAATTTTAATGAGGAAAAGACAAGGATCTACACTCACTTATAGCTGCTGTGTATTGCTATGGATTGCTGCTCTGTAGCTGCCTAGCTCAATGTCCTTTTGCATCACATTTGTGTTTTTGCTTCTCTACATACAGCAGAGGGAACATGTAGCCCAGGGAAAATGAAAAATGGCTCCTGTTTTTGAATCCTCCATTTTTGGGTGCCCACTCTGAGACACTTTGTGATATTAAGAGGTGCTGAGCACCTACATTTTGAAATGCATTCAGGGTACGCCTAAGAGATTCACCCCAGGTCTCAGACCAAGGCAGTGATAGGGCCAGGAACAGAATCCAGAAGTCCTATCTTGCAGTCCCCTGTTGTAACCAGTTAGAACCCATTGATTCTCATTGACCACCAGTGACATTGCTGCATTAGCAGTAAAAAAGCTTCTCCAGAAGCTTCATTACTAAGATGGAGAAGTTCACCTGTTAACTGGGAGGCAGAAACCTTCTTTGTTGTGTTTGTACAGAGCCCAGAACAATGGGATCCTGAGCTGTGACTCGGGCTCCTACATGCTACTGAAATACCAAGACAGTTTTTAAGTCCAGGAAATCTTATGCCACAATAAGCACCATTCACTCTTAAGTAAAATTTTACTGTATTAATATTCCACTAATTTACTATGAGTTGAGTAAACAAGGAGATTTGTTTTGAAGACTTTTGACTTTCCTGTGACAAATTCATTAAATATTTAGGGCCCAATCTTGTGTTCAGATGGATGGATATACACTCTTTGGCTTCAATAGGCGTATTGCCTGTTGGACGGTGAAGTTGAGGCCACAGACTAAATTTGGCGTGTGTGTCAGGGTGGCATTGACCCATGGTCTACACTTGACATTTGGCACACTTGATTACATCAAGCATACTATTACCTCACTGGTCATCTTAAATGGCCAAAGTATGTAGAGTAGCAAAAAAACAACAACAACCCAACAACATCTACGAAAAAACCCCCCCACAAACAAACAAACCAAAAAAAGGCAGAGCCACAGGGATCAGTTCTGGGTCTGGTGTTATTTAGCATCTTTATTAATGACCTGGATGTAGGAATAGAGAACACACTGATCAAATTTATAGGTGACACAAAGCTAGGGGGAGTTGCCAACACTTTGGAGGATAGAACTAAAATTCAAAGGATCTTGATAAATTGAAGAACTGGGTTATAGACAAAATGAAATTAAACAAAGACAATGTAAGGTGCTACACTTAAGGAAGAAAAAGCAAATACAGAATGGGGGATAACTGGTTTGACAGTGGTACTGCTGAGGAGGATCTGGGAGTTGTGGTAGATCACAACCTCAACATGAGTCAACAATGCAATGCTGTTGCAAAAAAAGCAAATGCAATTTTAGATTGCATTAACAGAGGCATAGCATGCAAGTCACAGTATGTGATAGTACTGCTTTACTCAGTGCTGGAGTACTGTGTCCAATTTTGGTCACCAATGTCTAGAAAGGAAGTGGAGAAACTGGAAAGAATCTAGAGGCAAGTGACAAAGATGATCAAAGGGATGGAACACAAGCCATATGAGCAAAGGCTGAAGGAACTGGGTATGTTTAGTTTGGAAAAGAAGAGATTAAGGGGGGACATAAGTCTTCAAATACTTGAAAGGCTGCCATAAAAATGGAGAAAAGTTGTTCTCTCTTGTCACAGCGGCAATGGGTTCAAACTACAGCATAGCAGATTTAGATTAAATCTCAGGAAAAACTTCCTAACTGTAAGAGCAGTATGACAATGGAACAAACTGCCTAGGTAGGTTGTGGAAGCTGCTTCACTGGAGGTTTTCAAAAGGAGGCTGGATAGCCATTTGTCTTGGATAGTTTAGACACAACAAATGCTGCATCTTGGCAGGGGGCTAGACTAAATGACACGTGGTCTGTTTTAACCCTATGATTCTATGGTACAAATTCTTCCATATATAGCCCTGTCATAACTATAAAGGGAAGGGTAACAGCTCTCCTGTGTACAGTACTAAAATCCCTCCTGGCCAGAGACTCCAAAATCCTTTTACCTGTAAAGGGTTAAGAAGCTCGGGTAACCTGGCTGACACCTGACCCAAAGGACCAATAAGGGGACAAGATACTTTCAAATCTTGAGGGAGGGGGAAAGGCTTTTGTGTGTGCTCTTTGTTTTAAGGGGTTGTTCGCTCTTGGGACTGAGAGGGACCAGACCTCAATCCAGGTTCTCCCCATCTTTCTAAACAAGTCTCTCCAATTTCAAACTTGTAAGTTAAAAAGCCAGGCAAGGCGTCTTAGTTTTACTTTGTTTTCTCAACTTGTAAATGTACCTTTTACCAGAGTGTTTATCTTTGTTTGCTGTACTTTGAACCTAAGACAGGGGAGGGTCCTCTGAGCTCTTTAAGTTTGATTACCCTGTAAAGCTATTTTCCATACTGATTTTACAGAGATGATTTTTACCTTTTTCTTTAATTAAAAGCCTTCTTTTTAAGAACCTGATTGATTTCTCCTTGCTTTAAGATCCAAGGGGGTTTGGATCTGTATTCACCAGGAGTTGGTGAAAGGAAGGAGGGGGGAAGGGTCAATTTCTCCTTGTTTTAAGATCCAAGGGGGTTTGGATCTGTATTCACCAGGAGTTGGTGAAAGGAAGGAGGGAGGAAGGGTCGATTTCTCCTTGTTTTAAGATCCAAGGAGTTTGGATCTGTATTCACCAGGGAATTGGTGAAAGGTTTCTCAAGGCTTCCCAGGGAGGGAATCCAGTGGGAATGGTGGCAGCGGGACCAGAGCTAAGCTGGTAGTTAAGCTTAGAAGTTTTCATGCAGGCCCCTACATTTGTACCCTAAAGTTCAAAGTGGGGATACAGCCTTGACAAGCCCCTTCTGGGGTACAAGACTGTATGTGGTATATCGGCATTGGTGGGTCAAAAACAGTGTGACTCTTTGTGCTCCAGATATTCAGCTTAGCTTGCATGTGCACATGTTGGGGCTGCCAGGCTGGATTAGTGTAGATGGGCTGGCTTCCAGTTGTTGTAGCTGGTGTGTGAGTAGGGCCCCTTTATATTACCTTAAGGGGGCAGACTCCCTCCTTCCCCAGAACTCTGCAGAGCAGGCCCTGGGTGCTGGTGGTGTGGGTAGGGGCATCTTTAATGAGATAGATCCCACCCACCCAAAAGAACTGCTATCAAGCCGCTGGGTTGGAGCTACCCTGGTGCACCAGCCCTGGCAGCTGCTGTTGGAGGCGATGTGGGTACACATGAAGGGAGCAGTCCCTGTGTTTCCCAAAGCGCAAGACTGATGTGCACTCTACTCTAGAACCAGTTGCAAAGTTGAGGAGGCAGCTTGCATCATACGCAGGCTGGTCACAATCTGGCCCAGAAGGGAACATCCCCTTCCATTTCCATCTCTCCTTTCTGTATGGCACCCAGTGTGTATTGAACTAAGGGTTGTTTTGATAAGGGGAATTACATTCGTCCTACCTCCTTGCCTCCACACACAGTCTCTGACTTACACACAATCTTTAAAAGTTTACTTAAAGTAACTAACAAGTTTATGTGGCAGCTAGAGCATATCAAGCAAAGCTCAATACCTTTCTGAAATCAGTTAGGCTGGAAGTAAAACAAAATTGAATTCCAATCCACACATTTTTCTTCAAACCAATGATTTAACAAAATCCATGCATATAAAAACAGCTGATATTTTATTTTCATATCTAAAACTTTATTTAGGAAAGATTGGTTTTTGCAAGTTTACATCACTAGTCTGTTGTATTTTCATCAAAAGCCAATGTTATCTTTAAACCTGATACATCAGGTCAGACTACTACACTAGCAAAATCCAGTATTTAAACTTTTCTCATTGTATTTCTTCTGCATACATACACACAGCATATCAGCAGATATATATTTATCTACATTACTCTCATTTAGTTTGAACTCAAATTGAATACATAGAGTGCGTGACTTTTTAAATTGAAATAGTGCTTTAAATGTTTTTGCCTTTGTTAAAACATGACAATTTTAGGAGGTAACTAGACTTCAGCCAATTTATAGTTTGATACAGAGAGGTTCATGTCAACATGGTAAATTGAGCAATATAATCAAATCAATTCACTCTAGCTTCCATCAGGGCTCACAATGGAAGGGCAGGTAACTGATATGTTCTATCTAGAGCAGGGGGTTCTCAAACTTCATTGCCCTGCGACCCCCTACTGACAACAAAAATTACTACACGACCCCAGGAGGCAGGACTGAACCCTGAGCCTGCCAGAGCCTCGTTGCCCCAGTTTAGGGGCCAAAGCCCCAAGGACTTCAGCCGTAGGTGGGGGGTGGGGGGAGCTGCAACCTGAGACCCACTAACCAGGGATAAAGCTGATGCCTGAGTTCTGTCACCTATGGCTGAAGCCTTAGGGCTTTGGCCCCGGGCGGTGGGGCTTGGATTTCAGCCCCAGGCCCCAGCAAGTCTAACAACAGCCCTGGCATCCCTATTAAGATGGGGTCGTGACCCACTTTGGGGTCCCAACCCACAGTTTGAGAACCGCTGATCTAGAGGAAAGGGTGAGTTTCCTCTAGAAAGGAGAGGACGTGACAGTATTGCCAACCAAGAGCCCAAGAATGATGGGACAGGCCCTCAAAAAGAATGATTTTTTTAAAAAAAGTGTGTTACTTTCAGGTTTTTTAGCCTTTTGAGGTTTGAATCATAGAAATGTAGGACTGGAAGGGACCTCAAGAGGTCATCTAGTCCAGTCCCCTGCACTGAGGCAGGACAAAGTATTATCTAGACTATCCCTGACAGTTGTTTGTCTAACCTGTTCTTAAAAAGCTCCAATGACGGTGATTCCACAGCCTCCCTAGGTAACTTGTTCCAGTGTTTAACTACCCTTACAGTTAAGAATTTTTTTTCCGAACGTCTAACTTAAATCTCCCTTGCTACAATTTAAGCCTATTACTCCTTGTCCTTTCCTCAGTGGAGAAGGAGAACAATTTATCACCCTCCTCTTTATAACAACGTTTTACATACTTGAAGACAGTTATGTTTCCCCCTTCAGTTGTTTTCTCTCCACACTAAATAAACCCAATTTTTTCAATCTTTCCTCGTAGGTCACGTTTTCTAGACCTTTCATCATTTTTGTTGCTGTCCTCTGGGCTTTCCTCAATTTGTCTCCATCTTTCCCAAAGTGTGGTGCCAGAACTGAACACAGTACTGCAGTTGAGGCCTTATCAGTGCTGAATAGAGTGGAAGAATTACTGCTCATGTCTTGCTCACAACACTCCTGATATATACATCCCAGAATGATGTTTGCTCTGTGTGTGTGTATAAATTTTTGCAACAATATTTCATTGACTCATTTAGTTTGTGATCCATTATAACTCCCAGATCCACTTCTGTAGTACTCCTTGCTAGACAGTCATTTCCCATTTTATATTTGTGCAAATGATTATTCCTTCTTATATGGAATACTTTCCATTTGTCCTTATTGAATTTCATGCTATTTATCTCAGATAATTTCTCCAGTTTTTGTCAAGCTAATTTTGAATTCTAATCATGTCCTCCAAAGCACTTGCAACCCCTTCTAGCTTAGTATTGTCCACAAACTTTATGTGTACTCTTTATACCGTTATCCAAATCATTTATGAAGATATTGAATAGAACTAGATGAAGGACAGATCCCTGTTGGACCCCACTCGATATGCTCTTCCAGCTTGACTGTGAACCACTGATAACTACCTTCTGAATATGGTTTTTCAATCAATTGTGCATCCATTTTATAGTAAGTTTGTCTAGGTTATATTTTCCTAGTTTGCTTATGAGAAGGTCATGTGAGACAGTATCAAAAGCCTTTCTAAAGTTGGGATTTCTCAAGTCTTGTTACCCTGTCAAAGAAGGCTAAGTTGGATTGACATGATTTGTTCTTGACAAATCCATGTTGACTGTTACTTGTCACTTATCTTCTAGGCGCTTACAAATTGCTGGTTTATTTGGTCCATAATCTTTCTGAGTACAAAGTTAAGATGACTGGGCTATAATTTCCTGAGTTGTTCTTATTCCACTTGTTATAGATAAGTACTATATTTGCCCTTTTCCAGTCCTCTGGGATCTCTTCTGTCTTCCATGGGTTCTCAAAGATATTTGCCAATGGCACAGATCTCTTCAGCCAGTTCTATAAGTATTCTAGGATGTATTTCATCAGGCCCTGCCAATCTGAAGACACAACTTTTCTAAGGGCAGGACTATGCTTAAAACACTGCATCAGCGCAGCTGCAGCACTTAACTGAAGATGTACCTATACCAACAGGAGAGCTTCTCCCAGCGGTGTAGTTAATTCACCTCTGCGAGCGGCGGTAGCTATATCAGTGGAAGATGCTCCCCCACCAACATAGTTCTGTCTACATGGGGTGTTAGGTTGCTATAACTATGTTGCTCAGGAGTGTGGGTTTTTCACACCCCCGAGTGATGTAGTTCTACTGATAGAAGTCTGTAGTGTAGATGTAGTGTAAACCTGGCCTATATAATTCTTAACTTGTTGTTTTCCTTATTTTAGCCTCAGATCCTACCCGATTTACACTGATGTTCACTATATTTGTCATCTGATCATGGTTAACCTTTTTGGTGAAAACTGAAACAAAGGGCATTTAACACATTAGCCATCACTGCATTCTGTTATTGTCTTTCCCTTCTCTTTGAGTAACAGGCCTACCTCTCCTTGGTCTTTCTCTTGTTACTAATGTATTAGTAAAATGTTTTTTTGTTAATCTTGTTTTGTGCCTTGGTCTTCCTAATTTTGTCCCTACATTGTCCCTACATACGGTGTTGTGTTTTTTTTTTAATATATATTCATCCTTCATAATTTGATCTAGTTTCCACTCTTTTGTATGACTATTTTTTGAGTTTCAGGTCATTGATGATCTCCTGGTTAAGCCAAGGTGGTATCTTACTATACTTCCCATCTTTCCTATGCATTGGGATAGTGCCCTTGTGCCCTTAATGTCTGTTTAAAAAACTGCCAGCTCTCCTGAACTATTTTTCCCTTAGACTTGCTTCCCACAGGATCTTACTTACCAATCCTCTGAGTTTGTTAAAGTCTGCCTTCTTTTGAAGTCTATTGTCTTTATTCTGCGTTTTCCCTCCTACCATGCCTTAGAATCATGAACTCTATCTTTTCATGGTTACTTTCAACCAAACTGCCTGCCAGCTTCAAATTCTCAACCAGGTCCTCCCTATTTGTCAGAATCAAATCTAGAACAGCCTCTCCCCTTGTCACTTCTGTTCTAAAAAGTTGTCTCCAGTGTATTCCAAGAACTCATTGGATAATCTGTGCCCTGCTGCATTTTCCAAACAGGGGACTTCAGCCACCCAGGCATCTATCACCACCACCAAGTCCTGCGTTTTGGATGATTTTGTTAGTTGTTTAAAAAAATGCCTCATCCACCTCTTCTTCCTGGTCAGATGATCTATAGCAGACCCTGCCATAACATCACCCTTGGTTTTTTTATCCCTTTTATCCTTACCTAGAGACTTTCAGCAGGTCTGCCTCCCACTTCTATCTCAACCTCAGTGCAAGTGTACACATCTGTGAGAGATACAAGGCAACACCTCCTCCCTCTTTTCCCTGCCTGTCATTCTTGACCAGCTGTACTCTTCTATACCAATATTCCAGTCATGTGAATTATCCCACCAAGTCTGTGGTGCCAATTATGCTGTAATTGGGATTATTCACTAGTATTTCTAGTTCTTTCTGTTTATTCCCCATACACCTTGCATCAGTATATGAACATCTAAGATGTTCGTTAGATTTCCCTTTTATATTCCTGTGACATTTTGGGGATCACCCAGACCAGTTAGGGGTTCTGTCACCATCTGTTTGTAACTCTGGGTGCTTTATGCTATGCTGTTATGGCTCAGGACTTACACCAATAGCCAGCCTACAAGCATAAAGGTCTCACTCTGGCTTCCACCAGCCTAGTTGCTCCTTGCAGGGTGACCCCATTTGCCCTTCTGGTCCAGAGGTCACTCCCAAATCCACCTCCCCAAGTTCTTAACTACAGACACTTGGACTTCCCCTCTGGTTCATCACCCCCGAAAGAGTGAAACATGCCCCCAGTTATCAGTTCACTTTAGTGTACACACTCCATACAGTATGCACAATAGAGACCTGCTTGGGGTAAAAATAAACAGTTTAACAGAAAAATCACATGTTCAAAGATGAAATAGTAAGGAAAAGCAACAGACAAGTTGCACAGAAAAGAAACCTAAAGACACAATCTCAAGCATTGCACTTCTGTGTTAGTGAAATTCCCTTTTTAATACAAGCTACCTGTTGCCTCTGGATAGTTTCCCAGCATGCTCTTGGTCTTAGAGTGGTCCATGGAAGTACCCTGCTTAGATGTTGGTCCTCAGTTTCTAGAGAGCCTTCACTTCAAACCCTCTTCCCTTTTTAACACAGTTTGCAGTTCTTCCCCCCCCCTTCTCTCAGACTATGGTAATTAATGGTTACACAGAGTGGGGGAAATTCCCTCCTTCCTTAGGCCTGGTCTACACTACAGAGTTAGGTTGACATAAGGCAGCTTACATCGACCTCACTGTGTAAGTGTCTACACTACAAAGTTCTTCCTGCCAATTTAACACACTCATTGTGCTGACTTAACTCCACCTCTTTGAGAGGCATCGTGCTTAAGTTGATGTTGTTAGGTCAATGCAGTGTCTATGTAGACAATGAGTTGCTTACATTGCCTTTTGCTGCTGCTGACCGCTGGAGTCGTGTTTCCCTCTCTCCCCCCCCCCCCCCCCCCCGGCACTAGCCCTGGGGCTGACAGCTTGAGCTTTTGCAGTCAATGCCCCAGAGCCCCACTTAAGCCTGTGCAAGCACTCCTGGTGAGGACATGCACTGCTGATAGAAGGAGCAGTGTGGACACAAAGAGCTGATTTAATTACTGTGGTGGCTATAGGTCGACCTAACTTAAGTCGACTTAATTTTGTAGTGTGGACATGCCCTTAGTTTTCCAAGGCAGGGGTTTTCTTTTCAATTTCAATGGCTTTCCATTAACTTTAATGGTCCACTACTGTCTTTCTCTAGGTTGTACAATGCTAGGTGCTTGGAGTTAGATTCATGTAAACAACTAGCTCGGGGCGTGCCCCTCCCTGCCTGATTATTCACCCTTTGTTGTGAGGTGATGCTGTAGTTGTTGCATCCTAGTTCAGTGACAATGTTCTACATACATACACACACACATGCAGACATTCGTAGCCATAACCTGTATACAGACCTCATCAAGGCCAGAACATTACCAGCTTTCATAAAAGACCTTACTTGACATATATTTAAACACAATAACTTTGCATACAACCAGTTGATTTATTTGCTCATTCTTTGGGCTCATTGTGTCAATTTCCCCTTGTTGCTGCTATGACTCCCCAAGTTCTCCTCCTCCCCCCAATTCCAACCCTTCACCCAGGTCTCCATGTTCTGGACTTACCTGTGGCTTCTCTGCTAACAGAAGGGCTAGAAAGTTATTTTGAAAGGTGAGATTCACATAACTTCAGGGGGTGGGGCATTAGGAGAAACTCCAAACATCACAAGACTTGCAATATATGCTATGTCTACACTGCAGCTGGAGCTATAGCTATAGCTTAGGCTGAAGGTGGAGCTGGGGGCTGAACTGGAGACTGGGAAAAGAGCTGGGGCTAGAGGAAGAATTGGCCTGGGCTCACAAAGGGAACGAGGGTGAAGCTGTGGCTGTGTGGACCTCCCTCCCCACCCCTTATGGGGGCTGGCCCAAACCCTGCCATGTGCCCCTCCCAAATGTTCCTCCATCCACACCCCCATACCCACGTGGGGTGTGCCCCACAGCTTGGGGACCACTGCCTTAAAGGAATGGGGCCATAACTGTGATGATTTTAGAAGTGTGGAAACAGGGCCAGGCCCACAACATTTTGGCATGTGAGGTGGGGAGCTTAAATGACGCCTCCATGCCCCCTCGCTTGGGCCAAAACTTTGAAAGGTCTCAATTCTGCCTTCTTCCTGTTCTACTCCTCTCATGGTACTGCTCTGCTACCTACCCCAATAAAGGAGAACTAACAACTTAAAATGCCTTGTTCAAAAATGTTAAGTAACACTTAACTTTCAAATGCCTGAACAGCAAATGTAACTTTTCTTGTCTGCATAGTAAACGCTGGCATTTTTATCTGTTTAAATAATCAAAGTGGTGCTTTCTGTGCCTTTTTGGTTGCAAAGATTTGAACTGCTTCGTGAAGGTCCACAGTCTGGGCCAGCTCATGGTCTATTGAGATGGTTGCAAGGCGGACCAGCCTCTCCTGTGTCATTGCGGAGCATAGATGTGTTTTTTATTAACTTCAGCTTGGAGAAGCTGCGTTCTCCACTGGCAACTGTTACAGGAAGTGTTAGAAGTTTACACAGAGTAACAAATGCATTTGGAAAGAGGTTGGTCATCTTATTTGTTCACATATATTCCAGAACAGCCTTTGGAGTTGATCCTGCTGAAATGTATCTTGAAAGGGCTTTCAGTTCATCACCTAAATCACTCGCATCAATATCGCGCATGTCATCATGTGTCACTGTCTCTAGTGCCCTGCATTGCTGGTGTAGGTCTTCTTCAGGTACAGTGAGGAGTTTTGGAATATTATACAACATCCCAAATACACTGCTGTGTTCCTTGAGCTGCATGAAACGTTCTTCAGCTGACTGTGTTGCACAAGCTAGCACCTGGTTAAAGAATTCAACTTTGAATTGTTGTTTGGGGTCTCTTATGGGATTATCCCATGCCTCATAATCAAAATGTCTTCTTCTTCGGTGACTCTTGTATTCTTGAATGGGTGGGAAAATAGCTTCAGTGTGAAGTTCCTTTGCCAACTTCTGTACACTCTTCAGAATGTTTTGAAATCCCTCATCTGACTGGTAATACTGTAGGTATGACTTTGCTTTGTCCCGTTGTTCCATTGCTCCAGATATATCAAGGTCAACACCTTGGAGTCTCTTGCTTACAACATTTATTTCAAACAGTATGTCATGCCACAACACTAAGCCACACAGAAATTTGAAGTTATGTATGTTTCTGGTGATTTCATATCCCTCTGCCACTGTTCTCCCACAAACAGTTCCTGTCATAGCATTATCCTCTATAATGGCAACTATGGCATCATCTATCTTCCCAATTTGGTGTTTGATAGGCTTTATCGCCTTCACTCGACTTTCCCATCGTGTGGCACTCAGTGGTTTCAGTGTCAGAGAGGATGTTCCCAGATGTTGCTTCAAAATTTGCCATCGATGAGTTGATGCAGAGAAAAATACATAGATGCTTTGAATTACATTAAAAAATTCAGCAGCCTCACTAGAAGCTGATGCTGCATCACTGACCACCAAGTTCAATGAGTGAGAACTGCATGGGACAAAAAAAGCTCGAGGGTTTAACTCTCGGATCCGTGTCTGCACTCCTCTGTTCTTTCCTCTCATGTTGGCACCATTATCTTAGCCCTGACCTCTCATGTCAGGTATCGCAATTCCCGTATCTTCCAGCTTTTTAAGAAGCACATTTGTCATACCAGCTTCTGTAGTATCCTCAGTGTCAATAAATTCTAGAAAATGCTCTGACAGTCACCATTGCAGGGACATTTTCACTAGGTTCTGTTGTTGTTACAAAGCGCACCATTAAAGTAATTTGTTTCGGTATGGCTGATGTCAGGTGTGCAGTCGAGAATAACAGAGTAATATCTTGCTGACTTCAGATCTGCCACAATCTTCTGTTTGACTTTTGTTGCCAGTAACTGTATGATCTCATTTTGAATTGTTTTTCCAAGGTAGTGGTGTGTATACATTTCTTGGGTGGTAACTCTTCTTAGATGCTCCTGGAGTACAGCATCAAACTCAGCCATCAGCTCCACAATTTTAAGGAAGTTTCCATTGTTTGGCACATACAGCTGATCTGAAGTGCCAGGCAGCACTAGGTTTTGGGTAGCAAGCAGTCTCACAATGGCAATGAGCCTTTTCAGAACATTTTGCCAGTAAAGAGACTCTGATGCAGTCTTCTCTTGATGCTGATCATCTATGGTGGCCTTTAACCTTCGTCTCATCTCAAGCTCTTTCCACCTATGGAATGCTCTCTGGTGATTTGCTGCCTTCTCATGGCATGCCAGATTTCTAGCCAGATTTTTCCAGTCCTTTGTTCCTGTAGAACCCAATGTGGCTGGAACATTAGATTGGAAGAGTTTGCAACAAAAACCCTATGCAGCATTCTGGGTTTTTGAGTACATAAGCCATGGCCTCTCCACTTTGTCCCCACTGGGGATTTCACGCCAGTAATGTGTTGGATGGAAACTTCTATTTTCATTGTCTTTGGGGAACATGAAGTTTTTCACTTGCTGTGGCCCATGCAGTACAAGGAAGTCCCTCAGGCTACTGCTCAAGTGGCTCCACAGTCCTGGATCATCTAGACTTAAGGAACTAAACTCAGCAGCAGCTGTTTCTTGCACCTTCATCACACTCTTCTCTGATCTACACTTTTCTTCAGGAATGTGCATGGTTACATCCATTTGAGATGGAGATATGGATGCTGCAGTAGCTACCAGGTCACCTGCACTCTGACTAACTGGAAGATCAGGCATCTCCTCACCACTCACATCCTCACTGTGGCCGGAAGGTTCACCGTGAACATTTGTGTCTATGTATCTCAGGAGAGCTCCTTCCTGCTTAGATAGAAAAGCTTCCTTTGCTTTCTTTCTTTTTCTGAATGCTGCCCCAGAGGGGCGTTTTCTTCTTTCACTCATGACTGCTGTTCTGTGCCAGCTATAGTGGCTTTCAACACTTATGGGGATAAATAAGCAGGCTGGTATCAGGGCCTGAGTGAGGGGAGATATCAGCGTCTTAAGGGCCTAACTGGCTCCTACTACTTCAGTTGACTGCCTGTTCTCCTCAAAAAGAAAGAATCCTGTGGCACCTTATAGACTAACAAATGTATTGGAGCATAATCTTTCATGAGTGAATACCCACTTCATCAGATGCATGTTTTTCCAAGGTAGTGGTGTGTGTACATGCATCTCCTGCCTGCCTGTTAAATCTCTTGCCCCTCCTTCCTCCAGCACAGCATTCCACCATCTCTGTGCATCTAGAGCAGAGAGAATACATATGCACCAGCAGCAGACACAATTTTCTACACTCTGGGTCCTAGTGGCGTCCCCTCCACAGTCTGGCACCTGAGGTGGCTGCCTCAGTTTGCCTCATGGTAAGGCCAGCCCTGTGTGGAAATGAGAAATTGTCATGGTTCGCTGTTACAGATCATATTGACAGGAATGACTCACTTTGGTTGGAGCAGCAACTTTGAGTTGTATTGTGCTAATTGTGATTGAATAAATGGGCCTAAAGGCGTTAATGTGACCAAGTCATTGTACAACACTATCCAGTCAATATGGTTTGGGATTTTGATGCCAGAGACCTTGGTCTGCCTAGTCCCATGGCAAACACCATTGGAATCTTTTAAATCTTTTTTTCCTATTAACACTTTCATTATTTTTAAACATTATACACACACACAAAGAGAAAAAATATATATAAACATCTCACAATGAATAAACATCTCAACTATTTGCTATCTAACCTTATCTATACTAGAAATATTTAATTATATATATCAATTGTTAAAAATATAAATAAATTTTTAATACACATTTACAAACAAAAATTGGAATATAAAAACCCAACTAGTTAAAGAAAAGATAAAAAAGAATTGAAGCAAAACTCAGAGGAGGGGAATAGAGACTGGAAGGGAAGGGGTGGGAAGAGAGGTAGGGGAGGTGAATAAAGGTACAGAAAAGAAGGAAACAATTAAAGCATTTGAAATGCAAAGTATTATTTTAACAATATCCATTATTCTTTCCATTTAACTTCAGAGAATTTTTATATGGGGAAAAAGCCACACCCTGTTTGTCAGGTTTTTTAGATGGCATTAAAGATGGTGATAACTGTCCTTTTTGGGGAAAAGATAAGTTGTTGTTGTTAAAGTCTTATCCCATTTTCTAGAAAACAAAAGAAGACACACACACAAAAGGGGAAAGAAAAGACTGGCTGTGACGGGTTCAGTCACAGAGACTCCCTTGGGACTGTCACCTGATGTGCTGAAATTACCTCTGAGCCCGTTTTCCCTGCCAGCTTGGGACGCCAGAACCCTACCTTGTTGAGCCAGACCCGCTATTCCTGATGTAACACAGATCCAGGTCTGAACCATGCCCCCCGAGCTGCAGGTTTTAACTGAAAACCACTTAGCAGGTTACCTATCTCCAGCACCCAGACACCCAGTTCCCAATGGGATCCAAACCCAAAATAAATCTGTTTTACTCTGTATAAAGCTTATACAGGGTAAACTCATAAATTGTCCGCCCTCTATTACACTGATAGAGAGATATGCATAGCTGTTTGATCCCCCAGGTATTAATCATTTACTCTGGGTTTACTAATAAACAAAATCAATTTTATTAAGTATAAAAAGTAGGATTTAAGTGGTTTTAAGTAACAACAGACAGGACAAAGTAAGTTAGCAAGTAAAATAAAACAAAACACGCAAGTCTAAGTCTAATACATTAAGAAACTGAATACAAGTAAATCTCACCTTCAGAGATGTTCCAATAAACTTTTTTCACAGACTAGACTCCTTCTTAGTCTGGGCCCAATCCTTTCCCCTGGTACAGTTCTTGTTAGTTCCAGCTCAGGTGGTAACTAGGGGATTTCTCATGACTGGCAGCGCCCTTTTGTTCTGTTCCACCCCCTTTTTATATCTTTGACATAAGGCGGGAATCTTTTGTCTCTCTGGGTCCCCACCCCTCCTTCTAAAGGGAAAAGCACCAGGTTTAAGATGGATTCCAGTATCATGTGACCTAGTCACATGTCCTGTGTGACCTCATTCTTCATTACCCACTTCACTACACAGGAAGGCTTGCAGGTAAAAAGAGCCATTTACAGCCAATTGTCCTAGTTAATGGGTGCCATCAAGATTCTAAACCACCCTTTGCATAATTACAATAGGACCTCAGAGTTAACTTCATATTTCTAGTTTTAGATACAAGAATGATACATACATACAAATAAGATGAACACACTCAGTAGATTATAAGCTTTGTAATGATACCTTACAAGAGACCTTTTGCATAAAGCATATTCCAGTTACATTATATTCACATTCCAAGCATATTTTCATAAAGCATATGGAGTGCAACGTCACACCTGCAAAGAGGAAATGAAGCTTCTGTCTCTGACTCTTAGGGCACTGGTTTTCAAACTTTTTTTTTCTCACAACCTGCAACTTCTGACCAGAGTTTTCATAAAATCACAATGAAGGGCAATACATGCTAGCTTTAACCACTTCAAGTGAAGTGATAACTAAAATTGTACATTGATGTTACTTGTAAAACATTTTTAAACACAAGATAAATACAGTAAAAAAGACTATCAGATTGTGTTTCACTTACTTAATATGAAGGGTGGGCTTGCCTGTTGTTCATGATCTCGTTCCAATCTGGATCACAAGATGAAAGCGCTACCTGCATATCAGGTGCTCTGAATCTGTTTCTTTCTTTTTGTTTTTAGCCTTGTCAAAGTCAAAAATCCCAGTTCATACATGTAGGTTGTTGTGAACCATAGCAACAATGGAATGCTAATCTTACTTAGCAGTGGATATTTTTTGAAAACACTTATCCAAAATGATGACAAACTTAATGACTTGTGGCATGTTTTGAGTGTGCTATCACAGGGGAGTTGCAGCCGCTCTTTTCTTGCTCAGGCATCAAGTTTAGCTCCATTATTGATTCGTAATTTTCAAAAGCAAAAGGATCACCCACTGCTTTTCCTTCAAAATTTCAAACCCCTGTGCAAGGAAGTAGTGACTAAAATTGCCAGAGAGAGCAGCAAGCTGTAATTGTATGACACTCTTCATTTTGTTCACTTTTTCTTCACTGATGCTGTTCTCCTCAGTGTGTGGTAATGGTGTTGGGAACATGTAGTAGCTCGGACAATCACTTTTCAGTCATGCTTGCCAGGGTGCTAAACTTTTGGAATACTTGTATCTGTTCAGCGTTGAAACAAATCCTTGCCTCTTCCTTGTAACTTCAAGTTCAGTTTGTTTAAAACTGAGAAGATGTCAGCCAGATATGACAACTTTATTAACCACCTGTCATCGTCAAACAAATTTGTCGAGTTAGACTTTCTCTATCAGAAAAATGTGAATCTCCTTCCGGAGTTCATATACTTTTGTAAGCACCCTGCCCAGCGACAGCTACCGTACTTCACTCATTTACAGTTTCACACTGTGCTCCGCTCCCATTTCTGTGCATAACCCTTCAAAAAGTCTGCAGTTCAGTGAACTTCCTTTAATGAAATTAACAGTTTTCACTACTTCCTTCAGTACAGCCATAAAATCAGGAGAAATGCCTTTGGACGGCAGAGCTTCATGGTGAATGAAACAGTGATTGCAAACAAGATTACCAGCTGCCTCAGATATTTTTTTCACAACTGCTATTTCTACCTGTCATATTTGCTGCACCATGACTTTGTAGTTCCTTTGCAATTGGCCCAGTCCAATTTGTATTTTCCAACTATTCAATCATGAGGTGCTTCAGATATCTGTGCTCCTGTTGTATTTGTTGGTAAAATCAGACAATGCAGCAAATCTTCTGTAAAGTTAATCTTGCCATACATACCTCACATAAACTAACGGTGTTGCATAATTTGAAATATCAGTACTTTCGTCAAGTTGGATAGCAAAATCCCCGGCTGACGGTAACCAAGTAATAAGCTTCCAAATGATCTGTAATATCACATATTTGCCAAGACATTGTGTTATCACTGGGAAGAATACCTCTCAATTTTTCAGCAGCTTTCTCATTGAAAATTGTATGCACCATAGCCAGAGATGCTGGAAGAATACGTTTTTCAGCAACTGTATGGGCCATTTTCTCTTTTGCTACCCATTATGCAACCGTATATGATGCTAGTTGTGCCTTATCATTCAAAGTAGTTGACCAACTAAGAACTTGCACTGATAATTTTAATTCCCATTTGCTTCCTTTTGAAAATATTCAAGAGGCTTATCAATGAATTCCCCATGTTTTATTTCTAAATGTCTCTTTAACTTTGTTTTTAAACTCTCTCATTTGCAAGCACCTCGCTGCAAATAACATACTGAGGCTTTGGATCTTGGTTTGCGGTAGCACCAATGAAACCATATTTCAAAAAATAATCACTCTACTGCCTCATCCACGATTTAGTTTTCTTTTTAGTAGGTTGTTCAGACAAGGTCAACATGGCAGAAATTTGTCTGTTACTAGAACTTTCTGTTGCAGATGATTTACTTTCACTTGATTTTTAGATGTAGATGGATTTGATAACTTTTTCCAAACTTCATTTTCTTATTCCAAAACAATCCATTTTTCAGGATGAAGGTTTGTTGATTAAGTCTCAAAGCTCGAGTCTTAACAGCATTAACAAAACTGACTGTGCAGAAAGCAGTCTCGTTAGGTGATTACATTCAAAATGGCTACGTTGCATACACATGTAATGAATAGCAAACTCTCAGCAAATGAATGTCTTACTAGAAATAAGTAAAATGTCCAACATTTAAATGCTTGTAGTGTGTTAAAACTAACAAAAGACATTTTTTAAATTTGCAAGCGACCCAGTGCCTAATATTCTGTGACCCACTACTAGGTTGCGACCTGTACTTTGAAAACCACTGTCTTAGTGTATATCCATCCTGCAACATAAGTCTGTGCTAGAGCCCAGGCTCAAGCCTAACGTCCCTTGCATCTATACTGCAATTGCACTAACCCGGGGTCCCAGGACCCTGTAGGGCTGGAAGGTCTGAGCTCGGGTTAAGTTGGGACCCAGGGTCCAAGCCCTATTGCTTTGCAGTGTAGATGCAGCCCTGCTTGACTCAGGTCCTGGGAGTGAGACAGAAGTAACCCACAATTCCACGGGACAAATTCCTTAGTCCTCTCTATCTGAACAACCTGCAATCTACTCTGTTCAAAAGGGAAGCCACTCCCCACTTTGTGAATGGTAGCAACTCAGGTCAAAGTTAACCCATTCTCTTCTGATCACCAATCTGCAAACACACTGTCATAAGGAACCTCCTGGGTTTGCAATGCAGAGCCAACTGATCAAGCCTTTTTGCAAAGCAAGCTGCTTCAAACTTCCTGTAACATGCAGGGTGGGCAGTAAAATTTCCCCCCAGTGTACCACGTGTCTAGGACTAGAGTGGCCACTTCTTTTGGGGGAGATGGGGAAATGCTAGGGACTTTTGGAATGGTTACTCGGACTCAGGTTTGCACGCTCCAGTGAGGATGCCAGAGGTCTAGGTTTGAGCATGGCTTAGAAAAACCTTAACGTAGGGTTAAACTACCATGTAGATGCTCAAGCCTAGACTTCCCTAACATGGTTCAGCTGGCTTGAGTCCCGCTAACCCTGGGCTTACACTGCAGTGTAGACATACCCTTACTTGCATCCTCACTGCTGGAAATACACAGGGACAGCACATGGTCTGATCAGCCACTCTGAAACCTGGCAAACTGGTACCAGCATTGGGCTGTGTAAGACATTGCTTTTAGCTACCTCTTTTGTCATGGGCTTGCAGCAATGTTATGAAAGATGCAGTCTTGGCTGGCTAAACCAGACTCTTATTAAACAGAAGGCAAAAAGAGAGGTAGGAAAGAAAAGAAATAAGTTGGGGGGAAGGATAAGGGGATGCAAAGGAGGGGGTGACAACAGGAACTAAAATCTTATATTCTACATAGTTTGGGACTATACTACCCAGAGCTGGTGGAAGTTGCAATCTCATCTGGGCCCCTCTCTGGCCTGCTGTGGTCAGGACATCGCTCAGAATCAGAATGACAAAGGCCCACTGGTGTCATGGTGGATCCTAGGATCCCAGGAATGGTGGGGCAGCAGCCATGATGGTAAAGCTCGCTCCTTTCAGTCCATCCATCTACCAAAGGGAGTGATGGGCAGAATAGCCCATCCCCTCATCATGTTGTCAACCAACTAGGCCTAATTTCCAAAGCACCGGTTTTGATTCATTGACTTCTGGTCCCACATTCCTTGTTTACCAGCCATGATCTCAGCGCAGGCCTTGAGTTATGTCAGTAGGCCTTTTTTCGTTTGGACTAACCCAATCTGTCTCTCTTATGTACCTTTCCGATTAACATTTGTTGTTATAGGAGATTGGAACACTTTGGAAACTATTATCCACTTGCTCACACTTGAGCTCACTACTGGAGTAGGCCTGTCAGGGCCCAGTTATTACAACAGATGGCACCAACCATCTTCACTAATATCTAGAGGGGTCTTCACATTTCCGCCATTGCACAAGATCCTCAGTCACAGCAGAGCTTGTTTAGCTTGGACTATTGTCACTGATATTCTGATTAGTGAGCAATTTGTATAGGGAGAATATTTCCCTCATTCCCACAGCTGAAGAAAAAATATTGTCCATCTTCAGTGTTGTTTTTTTCTTTTTGACCAAATGGTATTGTGTCTCTGAATGAAGCTGTTTGGCTGGTCAGTGCCTGGGAAATCTGACCGTCTCTCCTGTCTTGAGATCAGCATGTGGTAAGCCCAGTCTGCATATAATAATTCCCCTAATGAGTCCCATTTCAAGAGCTTAGGCAGTCATTTCTCAAAAAACAGAGCAGGGTCATTGCTTTGACCACCAATAAAGCCAGGGTTCTCTCGTAGTTTAGCAGCCCGGGCTAGAAAATCACTGAGAATTATTTCTGTTTCCTACTATTGTTTCCCCAAATTACATTGGTTTGATGCTTTCCACTTTTTGACCTTCTTTGGAGGCATACAATTTTATGCAAGATGGTATTGCAGTTTTTAGTATCCTCGTACATTGTTTATGTAATCAAGACAAGCCCTCGTTAAAGGGTGCGGCAATAATGATCTTACATTAGGCTAATATTAGATACCACCCGCTTCCTCCTCATTATGAAAAGCAATGTTGGGTCTGCTAACTGCCAGATTAGAATGTCATAGTTAGATTTTACTTGTAGAATGAAGTAACATTTTTAATGTAAATCCTAATGTTCTGAAATGTTACATGGCTTGCTGCTCTTTGAACTATTCTGACCCAATAAGATCTCTTAATATCTGAATTTACAAAATTGCAAAGATCCCCAGAGACCAGCTGCCATGAATTAGACTGGATCAGTTACCAAGCTCTGTCTGCAGCCATTATAATTGTGATGCTGTTCCATGCACCAGACTAAATTCACTGTTCAGATTTGGGTACTATTTAATACCTAACAGTTTGTTTCTATTATCTGAAACAATAGGGGCTATGGCTAGTTCTATTTGTTCATGAGGGTAGCAGAACTAAGTTCCTGCATGCTTCTATGTACAGTAGTTATCAAAATAGCGATGAAGTTGCCACAGCAATGCAAACTGATGGTTATTCAGCTAACAGTCTATACTCTAGCCACCAAGAACGAGAGTATTACATCCGTTTGTGCATATTACTATAAATGCCTATTAGGAACGGGGGCCCTTAAATAAATACACTGACTCCCTGTGATGGGGTCTTTAACCATTTCCAGGAAAGTGTGGGGTGATGAAGACTAAGAAGGGGGCTAATTAACCCAACAAGCCACAGCTGAGGGGGATCAAGTGGCCAAGTAATCATCTGAGTGAGGGAACCCAGCTACGGAGAGGTGAGCTGGGCTGAGACTATAAAGACAGTAAATTGGAAGCAGAAGGGGCTGCTGGGGAAGTCTGCAGTCAGTCCCTGGGAGAAGAGAGGTGTGTTTGGAGGCTACAGGGACAGGTAGCTCACAGTTACTCCCTGGGAGGGAGGGAGGGAGGGAGTTAGGAGGCTGGCAAACCTAGAGAGGGGGGAGTGCCAGATGGCAGGAGAGGGCTCAGGGAAAGGCAATAAGGTCTAAAAGGGAACAGACCTTGACTGCTGGCTTGAGGGTCACTGAGCTGGAACCTGGACTAGAGGGCTGCCCTTGGTTTCCCTGCCAGTCACTGAGGGAGTGGCACTATGAGGCAGTGAGCAGGAAGGCTGCCAATAATTGTTGAAGGAGACTTTGATACCTTGGAAGGGTGAAACATGGATAGTGACGTGGCTGGAGGGCTGAGTCATGAAGAGAGGGCGGCAGCAGCAGCTTGTAGAGGTGAGCGAATGCTTATGTGGATTTTTTTTGTTAACACCCTTAACGTAAACTTTTAAGGTAAGTTTTTTTCAATGTAATTGTCATGGATCTGGTCTGTCTCCCCCTTCCGGCAGCTGATCAGACTGCTGCAAGAGGGAGTAGTCCCCAAATTGTGTGCTCTAAACTTCCCTGGGTCTCAGCTGGCTGCAGCCCTGCTTCCTCCTTTGGCCTTGTTGGCTCAATTCCTGGGCACTGACTCTGTGTCCCCTTCTCAGAAACGGGGCCCTGCACTCCTTGTGCCCAAAGCCCCCAGGACCCATGCTAACCACAAGATACTTCAGTAACTCAAACACATCCTCTCCTAGACCCCCACCCAAAGGTGTCAGTCTTCTGGGTTACCTCGTGGAGGGGCCATGTGGTAGGTGTAGCACATAACAGAGACATTTGGCACAGACGCTCAATAGGCTACTGCCATTTATGTAAATACACAGAGCTATAGATAACAAACCCCACACATGTTTACCTGTCTCCGTTTCATCACCACTCCAGGACTGACCTAGGGAGAAGATGGCTTCCTTTGATTCTGGCTGTTCTGTGCCTTTTCTCCCTCCTGCCCAAATGTCCTGTGCCTCTCACCTCGAATCTGTTTATATAGTGCCCTATAAACCAACACCCTGGCTGCTTTCTTTTGTATTTGGTGGTAACTTTCCATTCTCTCAATGCCAGTCCCCTGCAAAGAGAAGGTGGAGAAAACAGGTTTCCCCTAGGATGCAGTTACTTTTTTTCTTCTCCCCACATAAGACCTGTTGATATAGTGATAGTCCTTCAGTGTCTGGTCTGGCAGAGACATGGCACAGCCCTGCCACTCATGGTGGATACAGAGACGGGGCATTCAAGCTACAATAATTTTCATAATAACAACTTCATCATGTCAACCAGGATTCATAACTTATACACCCAGACCCCCAATGTGGTAGAGAAAACGAGCACTCTGAGAGCTAGGGGGGAGAGAAGGTCTTGTGGTTAAGGTGACTGAATGGGACTCAGGCATCTGAGTTCAGTTCTTAGCTCTGCCACAGATTTCCTGTGAGACACTCAATATGTACCTCGTTTGTTTTCCCCATCTAAAAGTTAAAAACAATCCTTTTCTCTCTTCCCCTCCCCCTCCACTGTCTTTGTTTAGACAGGTAATTCTCACCGCAGACAGTTTGGTGAAAGTATCTCTCTAACCCTGAGGTCACCTGGGGCCTCTTTGTGCTACCCCAATACAAACAACCCACAAAGGAGGCTATCGCAGCATCCCTGTTTCTTCTCAGAGAAGGCTCATCTATAGCTTTGACTTTTTAAAGCTGTGATGTTAATTGAGCTAGTATAACAAATTTTACACAAGCCTGCCGTACACATCCTTCTGGTTGGCAGTCCTAGATATTTATCAGACTGCAGTTCAAGGCAATGCAATTATACCTCCACAGTAAAACAGAAGGTGGTGAAAGACATTCCCTTATAGCAGTCACCAACATATGTTGAAAGGTGTATGGTGCTTTCACCCACTAAGAGCACTTCTGTCTGGTCTGGGTGGCCTCTGGCCTAGGGGAAAAAGTGACATTGATTCAGCACAACTGGTTGCACAGGTACACTGTCAAATTCCAGGATGGCTACTAAATGGTTGCCCTAGCAACCAGCACCTTATCAGCATTCTTTCCTCAATATGAGGAAGGGTTTTATTTTCTATAGAGAAGTAAAATTCCCCCCACTTAATGGGAGCAGTCTGAGAACTTGGCTTTTAGATTCAGGTGCTGCATTGTGTGTATTTTTTTTTTCATTTTGGTCCAACTGGGGTATATTGTACAAGAGACTAGAACAATTATAGGTAGCCAGGGATCCCCCAAGCTAGGGAAAAGTCTCGGGTGCACATTCAGCACAAATTAAAATAAAAAAGCCTGGCCCTTAACACTGAAGAGAGAAACCTGGCTTCTTCCAGACAAGGAGGTGAGAGCACAAACCCGTATGTGCAACTTGATGAATTTGGCATATACTTAACATGTTCAGGGATTTGATTGAGTCACTCCCATTAACTCTGAGAACTACAGCAGTCAATTGCTGTGGTTTAGGATTATATTTTTGTTTTTATTTCATGACCTTGATTGTAATTGCAGTTCTTTGCTTTTCTTAATGCATATCAAGCAAATATATGGACCAGTCCTTCAAACACTACTGTCCTTTTTAATCCCATTCTGCTGAAGCATCTGTATTATCTTCTTCTATTTCCTACAGAAATATTCAGCATAGTGTCTTGGTGCAACAGGCCCTTCTCCAAGTTTTCCTAATTATCTTGCAGTGTTTCATATAAAAATAATTCCTATGTTTATTAAATAACAAAAACAGTCTCTTAACCACTTTCGAATGCAATATGTGACTGAGCCCCATGAAACTTGAAAGCATTCAGTACATCTGTCAGTACAGATTGGTTTGGCACAGTTTTCTTTTAGAGTGTTGAACTTTTGCTATTTTAGATGTGAGTTGCAAGCACAACTCATAGACTAACTCTGGGTGGATTGCTGCTGCATCCATGGGTTGTTGCTCACGATGCTTGGTAAAAGGAAATGGAAATTGCCATTTTACAGCTTCAGCACATCAGGAAGAGGAGATAGAACTGTGAAAGGTTCCTACATTTTTCTCTCTGCAGAAACCGTTCTACAAATGAAGTGTACAAATAAGACTGAATCAAATGATTATCATGCACCTAGATATTCATCTGTGTGTGTGACTTCTAGAGTGACTGTTATAGCAACTAGTTAATGGGTACTTACATTTTGAACAAAAATTCAACCTTGGCAATTTATCTATTAGGTTTCACTTCCCCGATCTCTCAAAATTGGCATTTCCCCCAAACAAAGCACAAAGGAGAACACTGAAATAAGGGGTTTCCTTAGATGTGAGTACAATGAGACTGGCAGAGTCTTGGAATAGCATCCTTGCAGCCGGACAGTCCAGTATATTGAAATATACAAGAATCATGCTCTCTGAATCATTTGAAAAGTAAGTGTGTGTGTGTGTATATAGCTTTGCTGCTCCTGAGAACAGGGCACTCAGGCAGAGGGGTGGAGAAGGGACTACATGAGCTCATGCAATGGCCCATAAACCAAAACACAGCTGGTAGGTCTAATTTTAGTCTGACCATCCTTAACAGTGGCCTGTTAAACTGGCAGTCTTTTGTGCCAATGCAAACGATGAGACAGAGGCAGCTTCTTGCTGGAAGATGATATACAAGCAGGGGCGGCTCCAGGCACCAGCGCAGCAAGCACATGCCTGGGGCGGCAAGCCGTGAGTGGGGGGGGGGCGGCCTGCCGGTCGCTGTGAGGGCGGCAGGCAGGTGGCTTTCGGCGGCATGCCTGCGGGAGGTCCGCCAGTCCCGCGGCTTCAGCGGCAATTAGGCGTTTGGGACGCCGATGGCGTGGCACCAGCAGACCTCCCGCAGGCATGCCGCCGAATCCGCGTTACCAGCAGACCTCTTGCAGGCACGCCACCGAAAGCCGCCTGCCTGGCATGCTTGGGGTGGCAAAAAACATAGAGCCGCCCCTGGATACAAGCTTAGCTCTGGAATTCTGCTCTTGACAATTTTCAAGCCTTATAAATCTTTATGGCTCCTCTTCTCACCAGCAGAGGATTTAAAATGATAAAAGGCTGAGTAAGCAGCTGGGTCTGCTCTTCATTGTACTTAGTATTTGTAACAAATGAACCAATGAGTGTGTGAAAGCTTCTGAGCCAGACTTCAGCCATGAAGGTACTGGCAGATTCCTCCCTTCTGCTGTGGAAAGCTTGAAATGAGAAGCTGGCCAGGACTTGTCCTTTTAGATTTCTCAGACAAATCTTTAGATACAGTTATGGCATATCAGGTGCTTCAAAGGAAGCCTTTCTAGAGTATTGCAGCTATGGAGGAAAGCAGGCTTGAAAATGTAGGAAGTGATGAGTTAAGGGTAAAGTTTTAAAGGAACTATGGGTGCAGTTCTCATGCTAGTTTGTATTACCCCAAAGTAACTCCATTGACTTGAGCTGTTCCTGATTTACACTGATATAGCCAAAGTCAGGCCTAGTTTGTTGAAAGTCTGTAACTTCAGAGTTATTTTGGTTCTCCAGGTCCCAAAATGTACCTCTCCTATCGGAAATACAGCTTAGGGGTTAGCTCTGCAGGTTAGGGTGACCAGATAGCAAATGTGAAAAATCGGGACGGGGGTGGGGGGTAATAGGAGCCTATATAAGAAAAAGACCCAAAAATCGGGACTGTCCCAATAAAATCGGGACATCTGGTCACCCTACTGCAGGTAGAGCTACTTAAAAAGTTTAGAAAAACATCCCAATGAACAGTAATGTTAGACATTTTCATTCAACTTCTTCCCGTTTTTTTCCTTTTAAGCTCTAGTGTGGTTTATTATGCTCTCGGCGTAGTTAAGGCTGAAATCACTGTTCCAGTGTAAGGCTGATTTTTCTTATTCCATTTCCCTTGTAACTTTATTAAAATCCACATCATTTCCAAGTTTTAAGGATAGGTGTCATTGACTAAAACATCGTAAATTCTCAGGAGTGTAAGATTTAAATTACTTCTTTCAAATTTTTGCAGTGTCTAACGTTTGAGGCAAATTGACAAACAAAACATTACTCCACCACTTGAGACGTGATAAAATTGGCTTAAGCAAGAGTCCTTTCAATGTCAAAGCAGGAAAATGAAGTGTTTAAGCAAGTGTGACAATCCACTTCTCTCAATGAAGCAAACAGGTCAACACAGCAATGGAGAATATTGCATCTTTTACCTTCAAACAGCCCTAAGCTACTCTGCAAAAGTGCAACCTTACTCAAAAATTTGCACCCCCAAAATGTTGTCTCCTCCCCCACCCCTGGCACCCACCTAAGAAAAATATGCACAACTTCATCTTTCTGATGTATAATGGGGAAACAGTTAGGACTGACTTGCTGAAAATGATATAGGATGTTTGTGGAAGCACTGCCAACACACTCCGATCTGAATCTGAGGTAGTAAACAGTCTTGTAATAGATGACAGTGCCTCATACAAATTTTCAGAAAGTTGTACTTAGTAAGGGCAACTCTAAAGTCAGCCTGATAATATTTATGCCTTTGCAGAATTCTTTGAAATCTGCAGCTGAACAGAGGTAGAGTGGAAATGATTAGCTATTTTTCTCAGCTGAAAATTATAAGGTAAAGAGAAAGTCAGGGGCTCT
Organism: Terrapene triunguis; assembly: GCF_002925995.2. NCBI lineage: Eukaryota > Metazoa > Chordata > Testudines > Emydidae > Terrapene > Terrapene triunguis. Next base: position 3,867,157 of record NW_020664439.1, read on the forward strand.
GCTAGCATGCACTGTGGCCTTGTGTGTTAGGCAATGATTGTATGAACAAGAGGCCTTAAGAAGCTGTCATTTTTCAGAACTCTTGCCATCCTTTGGAGTAAAGGTAGGCAGTGCTGAAAGAGCTTGATTTTAATTGACAAGATGTTATTCCTGATCCCGCCTACAGCCACCTGTGAAAAGCAAAGCCACCAGTACTTTGATTTTGGGAAGATGAGTTTGTATCTGGCAATGCTGCCACAAGGTCTCTCTCAGCTGGTTTGTCTCCTTTAGGGCCCTAAAGAGAGACTTTCCATTGACTTCAGTAGGCTTTGCACCAGATCCTTACTCAACAGCCCATAACCTGGGGGAAGGAGTGTGACACTTCCCAGGGTTATGAGGAACCTTCCTACCACCTGTCCTTAGGGTGAAGATGCCTTGTATGTGCTTGCCAGAGGTCAGCTCCCTGACTCTCCCAGCCACAGGCAACACAAGCACTCCTCTATGAGGTCCCTCCTGCAGTCTAGTGACAGGTTCACTCTAACGACCACCACCCCCTTTCCCCGAGTCCTCTGAGCATCCCTCAGCCATGTCCAGCCCTTGATCCATTGGATGCTCACAGAATTACTAGAGCAACAGTGCCCAAAGGAACAGTACACCACAGGGGACTAGTTATACTGTAAAACACAGCTTAGCTTAACATCCAACACTTTTACTTGCAAGTCAGCAAAGCTTATTTAACAAAGCATTTTGATACAACTGGAGACAACATGTCAAATCCTACCACACATGCTAGAGCAGAGGTTCTCAAACTTTTGTACTGGTGACCCCTTTCACATAGCAAGCCTCTGAGTGTGACCTCCCCCTTATAAATTAAAAACACTTTTTATATATTTAACACCATTATAAATGCTGGAGGCAAAGCAGGGTTTGGGTTGGGGCTGACAGCTCGTGACCCCCCATGTAATAACCTCATGACCCCCCGGAGGGGTCCTGCCCCCCAGTTTGAGAACCCCTGTGCTAGAGCCTACACTCCACTTACAAGCTGCCTCTTGTCTGCTTTCCCCAAAGTCCTTCTCACAGTGTCTTCCAACTGGGATGGTTGACACCCTCCTTTCATGAGATCAAGCCCGTGGGCAGCTGGCCTCCCCGATGAACTGTGTCGGGATCTTTCTGGACCCCCAAATATACCAGCTCAGACCTTTTGATCTTCATGTGAAAACAGGGCCCTCCCTCTCCACTCCCACTATTTCCTGTTAATTTTCCTCCTGAAGTCCCTGAAAGCTCTTTATTAGCAATTGACTCATATACTAATAGACTTTGATTGTAAGAGACACCATACACAATGGTCAGTGAGGAAGATAAGTGTCTCCTCCCTCCTGTCTGGAGGAGTCTGTCTCAAGGCACACTACCTCTGAGTGACCTGCCTTTAACGGCAAGGCCTTAAGAACACACTTTCCGATATACACACATCTCTCCTTCCATATTGTTCGCATGTCCATTTTGCAGCAATGATGATGACCAGTGTGCCACAGGCGTTCAGTAGAAACCTTCCATGACATTCCTTAGTGAACTGAAATGTAAATACCAGGCCATGGGGCTCCCTGTATCCCATATCCCCCCAGTGCCCTCTGCCAGTTGGCATTAAGAGGTCCTTGGGTCACAGTGGATTTTAATTGCCAGAGTCAATGCATAGGTGCTAAGCCTCCCCACAGGCCTTCAGAGATCCACAGTCTCCAGGGGTCACCCCCTTGTTCTTGCCACAGGAGTCAAATCTGACAGACCATCCTGGTAGAAAGTCCCAGTGATTGAATCATACTTTTCCTCTTGAGATTTTTCTGTAGCAGGGGAATAGCCCCCCACTGTGACGTACCCAGGGTTGTGAGGGATCTTGTTACCACCTGCCATTAGTGTGAGGAAGCCCTGTCTGTGCCTGCCGTGGGGCAGCTCCTCAATTCTGCCAGCCATGGGTAACACCAGCACTCCTCGCTAGGCCTCACAGACCCCACTGTCACTCTGCAGCTTAGTGATGGGCCCCCTCCAACCCCTGAGCCCTTGGAGCATCTTCCTAGAGCATTCAGCCCTTGGTCCACTGGACACCTGCAAATGTGGCTGCTTCCAAAGAAACAGCACAGCACAGCTTACCAGTTCCACCTCATTGCTCTGCTTAACTCACAGCACTTAGATCAGGGGGTCTCAAACACGCGGCCTGCGGAGCTCTTCCCTGCGGCCTACCCAGCTTCCTGCGCGCCCCCCCCCCCCGAGTTATTTTATATGGCAGCTAAGCTCGCTGCTTCCCAATGTTTGGGGCTGGGTCTCTCCCCCAGCCCTGTCTCCCCCGAGTGTCCCCCGGGCTCACTTGCTCCCCCTCACCACTCCGGAGCCTGCAGCTCATGCTGACTCTGCTCCGCTCTGCCAGCTTCCGGCATCACCTGCTGCCGCAGGGTCCTAGTGCCCCCCTCCACTATGGTCAGGGCAGGCTGCCCTTCCCCTTCCCTTCTGCCCTAGTTCTGAGCCTCTCCAATGCCCTGAGCCTCTCCAATGCCCCAAACCCCTCATCCCCAGCCCCACAGCCCTCACCCCTGCACCCCTTCCTATCCCCAAACTCCATCCCAGAGCCTGCACCCCCACCCCCTGCCCCAGCCCGGAGCCTGCACCCAGCACCCAAACTCCATCTCAGAGCCTTAGGCAGGTGGGGGCGGAGTTTGGGGGGGCAGGTTCTGGGCACCACCAAAATTTCTACAAACCTGCCACCCCTGGAAGAGGCAGAGCAGGGGTGGAGTGGTGGTGCAGCCCAGTGCAGTGGGGGGGCTTTAACAGAAGTAAATCTAACTAAGTGCGTGTTTTGTCCTTTGAGTGAGGTGCATTACTGTTGGTGGCGCTTAGCACTTTCCGGGAGGGAGGGGGAAGGAGCAGGGAGCCGCACGCTCAGGGGAGGAGGTGGAGAAGAGATGGGGCAGGGGCGGGGCCTCATGGAAGGGGTGGAGTGGGGGCGGGGCTGGGGGCAGCGAGGGGGTGTGTCAGTGATGCGGCCCTCAGGCCAATGCACTAGTCCTCATGTGGCCCTCGTGGTCATTTGAGTTTGAGACCCCTGACTTAGATATATTTATAGTAAAATCAAGTACAAGTTTATGTAACAAAGCAGAGAGATTAAAGTAGTAGCAAGAAGTAGTGTTGGCAACAAATGGTTACATGTAAAATCATAAAATGCACTTTAGAGCCTAGACTTAATTAAATAAGATACTCTCAGGTCTTGTAGAGTATTGCTCACCATTGATCCTTGCACTGCTTTACAGTCAGGCTGGCTGTGAGCCTCCTTTCACAAGATGAGCATGCTGTCAGATTGCCTTGTAGGTGAAGGATTCAGTGCATCCCTTTGCATTCCCACATATACTAGACCAGGGATCGACAACCTTTGGCACGTGGCCCGCCAGGTTAAGCACCCTGGCGGGCCGGGCCGGTTTACCTGCCGCGTCCACAGGTTCGGCCGATCGCGGCTCCCACTGACCGCGGTTCGCCTTCCCAGGCCAATGGGGGCTGCGGGAAGCGGCGTGGGCCGAGGAATGTGCTGGCCGCCGCTTTCCGCTGTCCCCATTGGCCTGGAGTTGCGAACTGCGGCCAGTGGGAGCTGCTATCGGCCGAACCTGGGGACGCGGCAAGTAAACAAACCGGCCCAGCCCGCCAGGGTGCTTGCCCTGGTGGGCCGCGTGCCAAAGGTTGCTGATCCCTGTACTAGACCAAGCCTTTATTTTTATTCCAAAACAGGACACCCCCTGCTGTTTGCAAAATCTACAAGAGAGGAAATCTACCAAAAGAAACAATCTCTTAATTAACATCTGGTTCAGTATGCAAATAGGCATACAGTCTGAGGTGTACGATACCCAAATGGGCAGACAGGGAGATAGGTGTCAGTTACCTCCTGCCTGACAGGAACATTGCGGAGGTATGTCACCTCCTGAGGACCTTCCTCAACTCCCAGACCTTAAGAACGGTATAGATACATAACTCTCTACATATTAGCTATACAGACATTTTTCAATGATTATGACCTCTGGGCTATTGGATTTTGGTAGAGACCTCACATGCCCCCTTTGGTGAACTCTTATGCAGATATCCAACCCAGGGGATCCCTGTAAAAACCCCATGCACTCCTCTGTGTCCTCTACTAGTTGGCAGCAACAACATGCCTGGGTAACCCAGCACTTTACACAAATTGGTTCTGCCAGGATATTTATGTCTGCAAAATAGTAAAACAATGGTTTTTAAAAAGCACAAACTTAAGGGAAAGTTACATAACTTCTTGTTGGGTTTAGAAAAATGCTAGAGGGAACGATTAAGTGAAAGAGGGAAAATGAACTGGAGTCCAGTGTCTCCCTGACTTATAGCATTTAGCTGTGCAGAAACTATAAAAGCTGGGGTTATAAATGGTAGTTTCAGAAAAGTCCATTCAGAGCAGACGTAGGAAAGTACTGTGTAACGGGGAATGTAACATATGTTGACAGTGCTGTAGCACACTCTCAAGCAAAGTGGCTGTGGCAAAGACTCTAGATCAATGCAAGAAACAATTAGTTGCCAACCTTTGGAGTGATGCCTAATAAAAAAGGGAGGTGGGAGAGGCTTGATCATTCAGATTGGTTTATCACTCACTGCTTCTATAGTCTCGGTTTCTTTTATAAAGGCATTTTCCAGCTCTTCATTTGGATCCCTTATCCAGCCCTCTGTTGTTCATCTGTTGGAAAAATGTTAAAACCCAGATATGCCAAAAGGTGTCAGACTTATGAGTGCTCCTTTCAAATGTTTGCACCAAAGGTTTTCTCCTCCCCTTGTAGCTTTTCCCTTCACTGTCTGCTTGGGATTATCTGATGCTCATTTTACTAGTTATGCTCCAGTTCTGATTACATGTTCTCGCACAAGACAGCAAAGCATCGTAAAAATATTCATCCTCAGGATAGGGACTGGAGGAACTATAGATGCTGGAATCTTATTCCTAGAGAGAAAAAAGTCACAATAGAAGTGGCAAGACAGATTAAGACAATATTAAATTTAATAGGGGTATTAATGCAAATGCTAGGTTTACACTCTGACACCCTTAACAGGTCATAAAATTAATTTTTCCGTAACAACAGTATCCTTACTGCCTCATTGGTGTGCACACAGGGCCAGAGGGCCAAATCCCATGCTTGCTCACTCACTCATTCTATAAGTAGCCCCTCTGAAGGCAACTGGCCTATTTGTGAAACAAGGTTCTACTCTGAGCATGAAGGGCTCACAATCTGGCCCATACTCTTGCTATATAAGCAGTAGGCAGTGTGCAGTATTAGTTGGTTGACATGGACACTGATCCTGGGATCTGATACACACAGATGAACCCCTGAGCTGTGTGGAGACCCAGTGAGTGGACAGTTTTGAGGTTAAGGCCCTGGACTGGTCAAGAGATCTGGATTCATGCCCCACCACTGCCAGACTTCCATACACCCGATGAGCAAGTCATTGTGCCTCAGCTCCCCCTCTGGAAAGTGTCAGGTACTTTGTCATCCTCCTTTCCATTGTTATGTTCTCTGGGGCCATCCACCATTTTCTGTCTGCTCTGATAAATGGCTAGCTGGCATCAAGATATACACACAGTGATGGGTTAAGGCACAGGGCAAGCACAGGGATCATGAACCACAGTATCTGATCTCGCGTAACTTACTTGTTGGGATGCTATAATCCTTCCTTATGTGTAAAGAAAGAGCCAGCATGGCCACAACTATAGCACTACAGGAAGATTGGTGGTAATCATTCGCAGTGGATCCCATTTAACCCTAACACAATCATTCACCCCATGTAATCAGACATACTAAAAAGGAAGTAAGGACACTCAGAAACACAAGAGCTAACGTGATTACATATGGGGGTCGATCTGATATGTACCATGTGTGCTAGTGGTTGGAGACTAGTCAGCTGCTCAAGGGATGAGATTTACATCTTTACAGTTAAAGTTGGAGTAATTAATCAGACTGTTTGTGATAATTTACTATAAATTAGCCAGTCACAAGCTTGAAGAGCTGTCATGCAAGGCAGTGTCGCTCACTTTAGACTATATCTGGGAAGCACAGGTGCTATGCGGAGTACAGTAAGAACTGAAGAATCCTAGCCTCCAAAGACTCTGTAGCAAGGTGTCCAATACGACAGGGGTGGGGAGGCATATACGTACTCAAAGAATATACAGGGAACACTGTAATACCTTAAGATGTTACATTATGTATTTGCCACCAGTGTGCACCCTTATGGCAGAGTGCAATATTAGAGATTTTCATCTCCAGCACCCCCTGCAGGCTCTCTTTGCGCACCACTCAGCCCTCCAGCTAGGAAGCACCTAGATCAAACCCCTTCCAGGATCATAAGTGTCCAAGAAAAATCAAGTATCAGAGGGGTAGCCGTGTTAGTCTGGATCTGTAAAAAGTGACAAGGAGTCCTGTGGCACCTTATATACTGACAGATGTATTGGAGCATAAGCTTTTCGTGGGCATCCGACGAAGTGGGTATTCACCCACGAAAGCTTATACGTCTGTTAGTCTATAAGGTGCCAGAGGACTCCTTGCCGCTTTTTACAAAAAAAAATCACTATCTTCTGAGCCCTACGCTCACCCCTTTCATGGAGTTTCAGTACCTTTCCCTAGCTCTGCTCTCAAGCACTGTCCTACCCAGCCAAAGTCTTCATCTCTTAAGCCCATCCCCACCACAGCAGCAAGCAAGCAGCCAGCCTATGAACTCATTATGGCTTCTTTCTTCAGACTGAACTCTCTCTCCCTTTTATGGGGCCCAGTTGTCCATTAAGGTCTCACCTTGTACATCTATTGCACCTGTGCCATAATTAACTGTTAACCCCTTTCCAGCCCAAGATGGGTTTCACCTCATCACAGAACCCCATTCTCATCACCATCAGTTCTAGTGGCAAGATTTTCAGAGGTCTGAGCTGTATTCCCATAAGGGACTGACTCCTTGCACTCAGACTCCCCTTCTGAGCATCCATGCAAATGCCCCTCCCTACTCTTGCATACTCCATGCAAGGCCTAGGGACAGTCCATCCTTTTTTCTCAGGGTGGGCATGTGCAGGGACTGCTCCCTCTCATGCATCCGCTGGGCATGAGTTGTCCAAAATGGGATAGGAAAAAGGCAGGGGAAGGACTCATCCCTTCCCTCACATATTTCTCATAGCCAGAGGTCCTGGGTTGGAGGCAAAATGCCACGGCCTACCCCACAGGTACTAGTAAAGGACCATTGCTTAGTCAACGATTCAAGAACCCTTTTGCGGCAGATGTCATTGTATTGGACATCACTTCCTCCGCACCATTCCCACAGAGTTAAAAAGTCTCAGGTTCACATAAGGCACTAGTAAAATCTGGTCCTTTGCAGCAGTATCCCAAAAGCAAAAGTGAGATGATGTGATGCATAAAGCCACAGTCAAGGGACTTAACACACTGATTTAAGCTTCACTGGCAAAACTCCCTTTGCTTTGCTCCATACGCATGTCTGAAGATAGTACTGAATGACGCAGACCATGTAGATGTTTGACAAGCACATGAGTGGGAATTTGTTAGAGTTTCTATGAGCTGCAAGAGCTGTCGGGCAGTGGTAGCATTTCAGGAAAGTTTCTGGTTCTGTGAAGGTTAGGACTATAACAGGGTTTAAAAGAGAACTGGATAAACTCATGGAGATTAAGTCCATTAATGGCTATTAGCCAGGATGGGTAAGGAATGGTGTCCCTAGCCTCTGTTTGTCAGAGAGTGGTGATGGACGGCAGGAGAGAGATCACTTGATGATTACCTGTTAGGTTCACTCCCTCTGGGGCACCTGGCATTGGCCACTGTCGGTAGACAGGATACTGGGCTGGATGGACCTTTGGTCTGACCCAGTATGGCCATTCTTATGTTCTTATGTTTTGTTTCTAGGCAAAACCTCAGTGAAGGCAGAGGTGGATCCTTGAAAGATAGGTATGTTCTACTTCATCTGGAGCAGCAAACAGCATACCTCCCATTGCCCCAGCTTACCAGTTTGCTAGTTGGTTTGTGCCAGACCAGCAATACAAAGCAGCCGTAAATCTGGTTTTAACTGGTTGGGTAAGTCACTTATTGCTCTTTTTCATCACCAGAGTAGTGCAAAGTGCACCACCAGCGTGCACCAGCACATCTACCCCCTATCTTGATGATGTTTGTGCTAAAGAGGGTCTCCAGTCTAGAGCCAAATTCTGCTCAGTTACTTCAGTAGAGTTCGTTTGGATTTAAGCCTGCTGAGAGCAGAACGTGGTGCCTGACTTTGATGGGATATACAAACCCCACACTGCAGAAGAAGGGGTTAAGGAACTGCTCTGGGTCCAAGCAGCCGTGCCCCACTGCACCTGCAAAACCTGCACAAGCTGGAGGAAGAACTTAAAGAGGGAAGCAGAGTACCTGATTGGCAGGCAGCCAGGAGACCTGACTTCTGAACTCCTGGGAAGGAGTAGCACAGGATTTTTTGCTGACCTGAACAAGCCTGGTGACTTTTGAACCTTGAAAACTTTATTTTTGTGTTCAGTTCTTTACTTTACCCTGGGAGAAGAAAGGGCATTGATAGGATGTGATCCTGGGAGGCAGCTGTACAGCATACCAAGGCTTAGCTCCCTGCCATGGGGCCCTGGATTAGAGCCTAGTGGAGAGGGTGGGTCTTGGCTCCCCACCAACCGTAAAGAGATGACAATGATAGAAGTCTATCTCTTGGTGGGGAACTTAGTTAGGGAAGACCCTGAAGATACAAGACTCTAGACCTTGACCCAAAAAGGAAGTCCTGAAACCCTTGCGAACTTCCGAAGACTTCCACATTATTGGACTCTTTTTGTGTACCCTGAAAGGGGTGGACTTGAACTTGTGACTTGGCCAGTGGGTGGAGCTGCTAAAAGGACAGACCACCACAGGGTGGTGCTATAATGAGAAAGGGGAATGCCCCGGGGAAAGAACCTGCCACACCCTGGTTCCCCTTCACGCTGACATTTGAATTTGACATGGCCAGCATCTTCAGGGAACTCTGCTGTGATGTCAGCCCTAGCTATAATAGTCTGTGACCCATTGAAATTTCAAACAGACATAACCCAAATTAACTAGAGCAAAATGGACTGCCACGACTTCTCCCCTGCAAACTGACTGTTCCTTGGTGGCAAATATGTAAATGACATACACTTACCTTTACTTTTGAAAACTCTTATTTTTCATACATCTGTATGTACTTCAACAGAATAAAGATGTCATTGCCTGATAATTCTGGAGGTTTTTAAATACCCTGGGCTACACCCTCAGCTGACTGAGTGGAGCTATGCTAATTTATGAACAATACTGTTTTACATCAGTCAAGGATCTGGCGCCATAACTGGCAGCCTTTAGTGCGCTTATGCTGAAAAATTAGCAATTGCCCAGTGGAAATCTACTGCAGTTGTTTCATTTCTTAGAGGATGAATACTGGTTTTAACTTCTGCATGGGCAAGATTTTTGCCCTTAGTGCAAGTAATTGAATATATTACAAAATTAGATTTTGCATCCCCCACAGAAGCTCTGAGCAAAATCAGTGGTTTCGTGGCTTAGATTCAAATTATAATTAAGTTCCCAATTATTAAAATGTTAGTGACTGACTTTGGGATGTTGCTGACTGAAAAGGGAGTGTGATAATTAGAGGAAATGAAAAGAGGAAGAAATATCAGCAGATTACACCAGAGACTCCAGCCAGTAGGAGCACTGGCAGAAGCAGCCAAAGCAGGGACCTCTGGCCATTCAGAGAACTTTCTACAGTTTTTACTGGATTTCCCCTGCACTGACTGGCTGTTTGCTCCAACCCTCCCTCATTCTCCCTTCCCTTCCCTCACAGGGTATGTCTACACAGCCAAGAAAAAACAACGGCTGGTATGAGTCAGCCAACTCAGGCTTGTGGGGCTTGGGCTGCGGGGCTGTTTCATCACTCAATTGACTTCTGGGGTCGGGCTGGAGCCTGGGCTCTGGGATGCGCCCATCCAACAGAGTACCAGACCCTGGTCTCCAGCCCATGCCCAGAAGTCTATTTGGCAATGAAACAGCCCTGTGAGCCTGAGTTGTCTAGCATGGGTGAGCCGCAGGTGTCTAGTGGCTATGTGGACACACCCACAGTATCTTCAACTTCACATCATTCCACCCTTGTCCCTTACTCCCCTTCCCTCTTCTTTACATTTAGCTGATCACCTCTGAACTAACACCATCCCCCCCAAATTTAGTGGCACTAAGATGGCGTTTGCTGCCATCGCATGATGCATTGCTCCCTTCCCCACCACACCTGTCTATCTTGTCTACTTAGATTGTAAGTTCGTTGAAGCAGGGACTCTCTGTTTGGTCCTTAGGCACTGATGTCATAAACATGATTGATAATTAAGAGGGCAGGGTGCTGTTTGGAGGTATGGTTGGGCTGTGTTCCTACCCTCATCTCAACAGAAGACAAACCCCAAATTGATGTCTAAACCCCCTCCCTTCTGAGATTGGTTTATATTGAGAACTCACAGCATGCGTTTTCCTGATAATTCCCAGCAAGCCTCAGCCTAATCCTCTTCCCTGAGCTTGCCTGTCCCTAAAGTTTGCCTCCAGGACTCTGTCTGACTTTCTTCTAGAGAATGATCCACTGCTCCTCATCGAGGATGGAGTTAATGAACCATACCTGCCATGAGTGAGAACTTCAGCATTATAATGCAGGGTTCTGACACCTGCTAACAGGGTGGGTCAAGAGGAAAACTCTGCTACCTCTTTATGTGAGACATGCAGAACAGTGGCACAACAAAAACTATCCCCATGATTTAATCAAACTAGCACATACTCCAGCTGAAGGAGTACCTCCCACCAGTTGATGCGCGCAGATATGGGCATCAGTTTGTCAAGGAGGTCGGTTAGAGTACTCTGTCTAGGCCAGGGGATGGCAAACTATGGCCTGCGGGCCGAATCCAGCTCATCAGGGCTTTCAATCTGGCCCACGGGATTGCCAGCTCCATGGTGCAGTGGGGCTAAGGCAGGCTCCCTGGCCCTGTGCTGCTCCCAGAAGTGGCCGGCGCCACATCCCTTTGGCCCCTGGGGCGGGGGGGGGGGAAGGGGCAGAGGGCTCCCTGCGCTGCCCTCTGCTGCAGGCACCACCCTCCACAGCTCCCATTGGCTGGGAATGGGGAACCACGGCCAATGGGAGCTTCAGGGGTGGTACCCACACGTGAGGGCAGTGTGTAGTGGAGCCACCTGCCCCATCCCACCCCCAGGAGCCACTCCCGGACGTGCTGGCCACTTCCGGGAATGGTGCAGGGCCAGGGCAGGCAGGGAGCCTGCCTTAGCCCCGCTGCGCTCCGCTGCCACCCCGGAGCCACTCGAGGTAAGCGGTGACGGGCCGGAGCCTGCACCCCGCACCCCTGCCCTGAGCCCCCTACTGCACCCCTCCTGCACCCCAACCCTCTGCCCTGAGCCCCCTGCTGCACCCCACATCCCTCCTGCACCCCAACTCCTTGCCCTGAGTCCCTTCCTGCACCCCCTCCCACACCCCAACCCCCTGCCCCAGCCCTACATTCATGGCCCTGCATACAATTTCGCCACCCAGATGTGGCCCTCGGGCCAAAAAGTTTGCCCATGGCTGGTCTAGGCAAATGGGTTAGAGCCTGAGCTGGAGCGATCTGTAAGAAAATTCAAGAAAAATACAGGTCCCCGGATTGACGGGTGGGGGATTCTCCAGGATTCTTTAGTGCTCTCTGGTTGCCCTCTGTGTAGCCTGCAGTCATGTGTGTGTTTTTTGTTTTTTTTTTTTTTAAAGGAGGAATGGGTGAGTGAGTACAGTATATGCATGTTTAGTGTTTTAATGATACACCGTTACCTTTCTGGTAACTACATACTCCAGGGAGACTCTTTGGGAAATAATTGTTTTACTCTGTCCCTGAGTAAGGGTGGGATGACTTTCAAAAGTGCTCAGCACTGATTTCATATTTCTCCCACTGAAGTCAGTGGTAACACAGCAAAGTCAGACTAGCAGTGAGCAATTTTTAAAAGCCCTTCCTTATTCATTTCCTACTCCCCTCCCTGCTTGTCCAGAGAGAATCTGAATATGTTGGTTTACAAATTGTAAACCAGCATTACATTTGTTAAGTTTAACTGCCTAAATATATAGACAGTTGTAGTAAGGCATACTAGCATATGGATCTAATGTGCCCAGAGAAGGATATTATAAGTAGTTGAACCAACATGCAGCTTAAGATGGCTTTATGCAGAAACACTGTGAGCAGGAGAAAAATTTTAATTAATACCATCCAATTCTAACTTCCCAGATTTGCCATTAGGTTGTATACCAGATCCATGCCAAAAAGAGACTGATGCTATTAATCTCTACTGGGAATACACATCTGAGAACTTTTAACTCTTAATAGCCACAGATGCTGACCAAATGTCCTGCTTTTTTGATGTTAATTAGAGAAGGCTGTATGGATAAACCTATCCATTGCCTTTGTGGCTCCACATCTGAGGCGATTGCTGCATATAAATTAATCCTCCTGAAAGCCAGAATAATTTACCTGTATTGGAAACTGTCACCTTCATTTAAACCAGACCTTAAACAGAACAGAGATCTGTGGTGCATGTGTGCTAAAAGTGCCCCACTTTTAATACTACTCCTTTCATGGATGTTGCATGTGGATGTAAAACTGAAGTATAGCAAAGTTTTGAGGATCCCCATTTATGTGACAGGTTGCACCCAAGAGAAGTTTCTTATTAGAGATTGCCTTATCAGATCTCATTGAGAAGATTAGCTCAAAGCCGGATTCTGATCAACATTCTACTTGCAGCATTAGTGTTGAGATCTACAAAGCATATACTAGGCTTTACCTTTTGCAAGAAATAAAAAATATCTGACATTAGATTAGGATTAAACAGAGACAAACCAACTCATTGCAAAGAGTTTTCAAAGGATCAACAGTTTTATGGGTCATATTTGCTTTATCTGCATTAACTCAAGTAATTGAGCTTTATATAGGTGAAGTCTTCAATTGGCCTATCCTAGGGGCAGTCTTCGGGACTAATGTATCCCCTCCAGTCACTATATAGCCCAGTACCCCCCTATGCTGCTTGTGTGGGGGTGTTAAGCCTGCTGGATCCAGTGCTCCTCCCCTTTCTAATCTCCAGTCCAGACCCTCTATGCTGGTCTCTGCTCAGGCCCAATGTAAACCCAAGCCTGTAGCACAGAATGAAGGGTGCAGAGATGTACACCCTCTGAAACTATACTACCCATTCCCCCATTGAGTGCCGATTTAGAGCTCAAGTGGTGCTGTGGGTTTTGAGTTGGCCCTCCACTTGAGTAAATTTCACCCATAAAATGCCAGTGTTAGTATATTGGGCAGAATTCTCTGCTAGTGTAGACAGAACTGTGCTATTTTAAACTAGCAGAGAATTTGGCCCATTATGTTTGCCCTGCGTTTCAGTACGAACATTTGGCAAAGCATCTATTGTCTTACTACTCAGACATGGCTTTGTTTGCTCTCTGCTACTCTCGGCTCTTACTATTGTAGCTTGATCTGGTTTCCACTGAGTTCCAAAGTGGTGCCATAGGGAAGGTGCAGGTTGGATAAGCTATGGATCCTGGGCATCTGGAAAGCACTGGGGAATCCCAGAAAAAGATTCAGCTTACATTATAAAGTCTGCTACAAAGTGCTGTAGCTGTTGTATCTTTTTCTGAGAGCTCCAGCATAGCTGAATCTGTACCATATTCAATCTTAATCCAGCCCAGAGGACCATGCAGTAAGAGTGTGAAGAGTAAGTTTATAAGGTTCAAAACCAGAGGCTTTGTTAGTTTCATTTGTGTCAGTTTCAAACCATTTCCAGGCAACACTGAGGGGATGAGAGGGATGACAAACACTTTGCAACTGAAAGAATTAAAGGAAATATACATTAGTGCAAGACTGTTACCAAAGCAATGTTTTAATTGGGCCTTTCAGTGGTTCAGAAGGGCAAACCCTGGGCCTTTCCCCATGTATACAGCTTCACCTATAGCAAGTCCTGGTCCTGTCAGCACAGTCTTTCTGCTGATTTTGTCCATTCCTCTTTCCTTGTTCCCTGCTCTCAATATTTTTTAGATGACTAAAGATAGATTCTCCAAAGTACAGTATCTGTAGGATTTATGTTTATAATAAAATGATTTTAATTTTGGGAGAGAGATGAAAGGAAAGGTGGGGGGAAAAAACCCCACAGGAGAGAGCAGGCAAATGGCAAACTCAAAACATTCATCTGTCATAAAGGCACCAATGTTTACATTTATTTGTAACCATATGTTTTTGATCTTCCTCATTCATTTCACATGCTAGCACCTGTGAAAATATTTAATTGGTGTTTCACACTTTATTTGTAGCAGTTTAAATAAGTTTAAACACTCAGGACCCAGTGTTCAGAACTGGGTGTACACAAATGCATGCCTAACTTGCACACAATCATGCAACTGCATGTATAGTCATGGTTAACTGCACACACCTAGGTATTCACTGGAGCTTGCAGCTACCAGGCTTGATGGGCAATTACCATGATTATATGTGCAATGGCAGGAATTGTGCACACAAATCATGCATTCACATTTTTGCCTGATTATTTCTAGAAAACTGGGCTCCAGAAATCTAGAGCTTAGCTGGAATTACAATGGTGTCTATATAAACTACAAGTGTGTGGCTGCTGTTGATGTATGATTTCTTAATAGTGTGCAAATGCATTAGCCTGAAAGTTATTTACAGAAAAGATTTTATGCATAGCTTCACTTATTTGCAAGTTGACTCCAACAATGCACACCATTTGAATCACTTGATCCACATCTATAGTCGGGCAATCCATTTGCTTAGGTATTTTATGTCAACTGTGAATGTTTATCTGCAACTTATTTTCCTGATATGTATTCGCAGAACTTACTCTACAATAAATTTTGCAAGTCAGTAGTAAACTACAGTTTTTTATATACGTATCAAACTTCTCTTCCATTAGTATGATTGGAATGTGCTAAAACACTTGACTTAAGAAGCCTTGCATATAATAGGAAATATATATTCCTCTCACTGTCCATTCAGTGTATGTCTCAGGAAGACCATTATTACAGGATAATGGTCACCTGTTGCTACATCAATGCCATGGCAAATGAGAGAGAGTTATAGTCAGTTGATCTAGCCAAGCAACATTAATTTTAAGTCCTTTTTATCATTACTGGTGTTCCCCTAGGACAACAGTTCTCAGTAATATTAACGTGCAGTATTCCAATTGCCTAACGCACACTAATCCTGCTGTGAGGCTGAGGCCTGGGTTGCGGGTATGCGGGTCTACCCTATCCCTAGGGGACCTCAGGGTGTCAAATCTGCTCAGAATGGCCTGTCACTACCCATGCACCATTTCCATTCCATGTAGATGGGAGACAGTAGGGCCCTGGATCTATTTATGGCCTGGTGTATCCCTGCAGGAGTAGGGAGAGAGCTGGCCCTGCCTTCCCCTGAGTCTAGAGCTTTCAGAGGCTTCATTGTGGCTGGGGAGGCTCCTTTTGCACCCTCCTCACTCTCCACATATATCACCACTGTGGTCCCTTGTAAGGACCTACCATAGTCTCAGGGATCATCTTCCCCACAGCACATTTAAACAGTGCATTGTACTTTTACTAATAGAGTGATTTGACAGGATGAAGTTTTTAATCATAGAAGATTCGGGTTGGAAGAGACCTCAGGAGGTCATCTAGTCCAACCCCCTGCCCAAAGCAGGACCAATTCCCAACTAAATCATCCCAGCCAGGGCTTTGTCAAGCCAGGCCTTAAAAACCTCTAAGGATGGAGATTCCACCACCTCCCTAGGTAACCCATTCCAGTGCTTCACCATGCTCCTAGTGAAATAGATTTTCCTAATATACAACCTAGACCTCCCCCACTGCAACTTGAGACCATTGCTTCTTGTTCTGTCATCTGCCACCACTGAGAACAGCCGAGCTCCATCCTCTTTGGAACCCCCCCTTCAGATAGTTGAAGGCTGCTATCAAATCCCCCCCTCACTCTTCTCTTCTGCAGTCTAAATAAGCCCAGTTCCCTCAGCCTCTCCTCATAAGTCATGTGCCCCAGACCCCGAATCATTTTCATTGCCCTCCACTGGACTCTCTCCAATTTGTCCACATCCTTTCTGTAGTGGGGGGCCCAAAACTGGACGCAATACTCCAGATGTGTCCTCACCAGTGCCTAATAGAGGGGAATAATCACTTCTCTCAATCTGCTGGCAATGCTCCTACTAATGCAGTCCAATATGCCGTTAGCTTTCTTGGCAGTAAGGGCACACTGTTGGCTCATATCCAGCTTCTCATCCACTGTAATCCCCAGGTCCTTTTCTGCAGAACTGCTGCTTAGCCAGTTGGTCCCCAGCATGTAGCAGTGCACGGGATTCTTCCGTCCTAAGTGCAGGACAGTGCACTTGTCCTTGTTGACCCTCATCAGATTTCTTTTGGCCCAATCCTCCAATTTGTCTAGGTCACTCTGGAACCTATCCCTACCCTCCAGCATATCTACCTCTCCTGCCCCAGCTTAGTGTCATCTGCAAACTTGCTGAGGGTGAAATTCATCCTGTTATCCAGATCATTAGTGAAGATGTTGAATAAAACTGGCCCCAGGACAGATCCACGGGATGCTCCACTTGATACCGGCCACCAACTAGACATCGAGCCATTGATCACTACCTGTTGAGCCTGATGATCTAGCCAGCTTTCTATCCACCTTATAGTCCATTCATCCAATCCATACTTTTTAAATTTACTGGCAAGAATCCTGGGAGAGTGTATCAAAATCTTTGCTAAAGTCAAGATATATCACATTCACTGCTTTCCCCACATCCACAGAGCCAGTTATCTCATCATAGAAGGCAATCAGGTTGGTCAGGCATGACTTGCCCTCGGTGAATCCATGTTGATGGTTGCTGATCACCATCTTCTCTTCCAAGTGCTTCAAAATGGATTCCTTGAGGACCTGATCCATGATTTTTTCCAGGGACTGAGGTGAGGCTGACCGGTCTGTAGTTTCCTGGATTCTCCTTCTTCCCTTTTTTAAAGATGGGCACTATATTTGCCTTTTTCCAATCGTCTGGGACCTCCCGCGATCGCCATGAGTTTTCAAAGATAATGGCTAATGGCTTTGCAATCACATCAGCCAACTCCCTCAGCACCCTCGGATACATTAGATCCAGCCCCATGGGCTTGTGCATGTCCAACTTTTCTAAAAATTAATTTAGCTCTAATCAATGAATAACGTTGATCCAGCCAGCAGCAACCCATTTGGCTGGCCTGGCACATTTCATTTAGCATAGCCCTGGAGCAAGGCAAGCTTTGTATGTACTATTCCAAGCCTAATGGACTCAGGAATGTTAATTGAATTAGCACAGTGAAGTGTACAAAGGAGTGGGAGAGAGGATAGGGCGAGCATTTAGCAGTAAGACTTCCAAACTGTGTGGGAGGTCCACTCACAAATCCAGTTAAACGATTGAATTAGGCGTATCCTTCCCACACAGTGGCTTGGAAAAGTACCTCCATAAGTCCAAAAAAAAAAAAAAAATAATAACAGAAATTTGCTCATAAAAGCTAAACCAGATGGGCCTGCAGGCTTAATAATCGCATTCTATGCTGCCATAGGACACCGAGGCTGATACAGATCCTAGTGTTTTGCTCACTGCTGGCTTAGTTGTGTCTTTGCCCCAAACACTGAGTTAAATGCACCAAAGACCACTTTGTGACTCAGTCACAGCCTGGGCTCTGGTTTCCACAGGGGAGGCATAAAGCATATGAACTATAGACTGATGACTAGGGCTCCAATGCCTGGAGTCGTGTGATTCCATGAGAATCTCAGGTGTGAACTACTTCTGAATCTCAATGGGGTGTGAACTACCAACAACCTCTCAACAACACCCAGTAGTGGCCTATGTGGGGCCAGCCCACCTACCCATTCAGATGCACCCCAGTTGCTGGGATAGTTACTGGGGTTCCTTGCTGCTTTTAAGGGGAGATGGGGCCCCTGCTGACACTCTGGGACCAAGAAAGGAGGCCCATGACACTGTCTCTCATGGGGTGTGTGGGGTGTGGGCTGCTACCACCGTTCCAATTGAAGGACACAGTCCTGCAGAGACAGAGTCTGTGTTGCTGTGTACATAGGGCCCTTGGTTTGCCCCTTGCTGCAAGTGCAGGGAGTAATTTTCACTAGCCCCTTTCTGGCCCAGATTATTTCTGCTGCTGTAGTGGCGGGCATGTTGGGGAGTAGAGCCCCCTCGCCTGTGGTGGAGGGGGTAATGGCCTGCAGAGGCTGCTTCCTCTCTATTGCTGCCTGCTATATGGGAGCTGAGGGCTGGGGGGCGGGTGCTTGTGCCCCCTTGCTCTGTGTACAGGAAGGATCACAATCTGATCCTATCCTAGCAGGGACTTCGTGCTGTGGCTGTAGCCTAGGCTGAGGGGCAAGCGCAAGTTAAGACAGTGAGGCAGATCTCCAAATTAAATCTTGCCAAACAAGATCTTAAATGGGGGATGGGAAGTGTGTAAAACTGAAAGAGCCCTTTTTGGGCTCACGTACTCCCCTGGCGAAAGAGAGAACGGAACCGGCCATATGGTAACGCTCATGAAGTGCCTGGAGATATTCTGCTATGAGGGAATCCTTTCAAAGAGCAAATTGACAAAGCTAGCCTTGCTCCCCTCAGGGAGTGGCCATGGCTTTACGCCAGTATTTTAGCAGTTTTCCCATTGTACATTTTGATTGCAAATGGTGCGCTCTGAGTATCTGATACTTACTTTTCGAGAGTGGAGCTGAGTTGCTTGGCTGGGATAGGTCACAAGCCCATTGCTATTTTTCTTGTGCTTCATGGCATGAACACAATTCTTCTATGCAGAAGGGTTTGTAGATTCTATTGGTGCTCCGAATCCAGGGTGAGCAGAATCAGGGAACTTTAGAAATGGTTAAGCCTTTACACCAGCCTGGGTTTGCTGAGGTCTCATTCCCAGGGTAATTAGGCTGTGAGATTGATTGGCTGGCTGCAGAGTTCACATTCAGCTTCTCACCACATGAACAAAGAGTAGCTGTGTTGGTGTAGTTTTCTGTGAAGGGTGCATTCAGATCATGGTTGGCCTTGTTTCAGTGGTACTGTGCCAGAGCTCTGGCAGGAGGTTTTGGAAGTGTCTTCCTGACTGTGTAATGTAGTTACCCTATAGAGGATAGGACATCATATAACAAGTAAGTCAAGGTTATATACCAAGGATCGGCAACCTTTGGCATGCGGCCTGTCAGGGAAATCCACTGGCGGGCCAGGACGGTTTGTTTACCTGCAGCGTCCGCAGGTTCGGCCGATTGCAGCTCCCACTGGCTGCGGTTCGCCGTTCCAGGCCAATGGGGGCTGCGGGAAGCGGCGGCCAGCACATCCTTCGGGCCGGCCCACGCCGCTTCCCGCAGCCCCCATTGGCCTGGAATGGCAAACCACAGCCAGTAGGAGCTATGATCTGCCGAACCTGCAGACACTGCAGGTAAACAAACCGTCCCGGCCCACCAGCGGATTTCCCTGATGGGCTGCATGCCAAAAAATGCCAATGCCTGAGGTATACAATCATAAACATACCTACCTGCATCACACCACTCTCAAAAGCAAGGACATAAAAAGCTCAGCCAATTTACAGTATGTACCTTCTCTCCCCCAGACATTAAATATACCCCACATGTCTCCCCCAGACATACAATATACCATCATCACAGCTACCATTCACTGCAGAACAACCTTAACTCTGCCCCCTCAACTGCTTCACAACAACGTTGTGTATTCATTTCCTAGGGTGTTTTTTTTTAAGATGGTAGGGGAGTACAAGTGCAGCTGCTGACTGAATATTTTATCAGTAGCTGTACATGACCCCCTTCTGCATTGGAAGATAAGACCAATCTCAAAGTTGCTCTCGAAGAAGGTTGCATATGCCTGCTGTCTGTACATAAAATTTCAGTGAGGAGAAATAATTGATAAAGGTGACCTGAAAATTACAGAGTTTATCCATGAAGAGCATGTTGCACCTGAACTACTCGGGGTACAGCTCTTACATGAGTTTGTCTAGACAGGATTTTTTGTAATATATCACTCTGGAAGGCCAGACCACCATTGACAAACTTCAGCAGCTTACCACTAAACTGTATGAAAATAAACTGAGTAGACTACACAGCAAATTCAAAGGCCACCTTCTTCTAGAGATAAACAAGACTTTTTGCCCAGTTTAGTACTCAACAGCCTGTAGGCGTTTCCATGATACCAACTGCTTTGCATTTACTGATGTATAATAGGTCATCACCCCATAATTCATACAGCATAATTGTGTGTGCATGGTCCACGCACACAAGGGTATGGGCACATCCTTTGCAGTCTCATTTAATTGCCAGGGATCTGGCAGGAGGCTTTGGGAAGCTTGTGCCCGTGCAGTATCAAGCAGTGTCCTAGCCTATAGGAAGTTCACCCCTTGCAGAGCAATTACTTGAGTGCACAACTTAATATTCCCTTTATGAGCATTGCATGAAGTTGATTGCTCAGTTGCCTGGAACGGGGATACAAAAGGAACACAAGCGTGACTGAAGCAAAGGCAAGTTTGATCCTGCTTTTACATAATAGAGGGGATGGATCAGACAAAGCCATTCCTGCACTCCCTTCAGATGTCATTCCAAGAATTACTTAGAATTAGGCAGCTATGGCTCTTTTCCTGATCACTTCCTTTCTCATATACTCCTGTTCCAGAGTTTTTGTGGGGATGCTCACACCAGCTCCATGCTGCCCCTCTGCTGGGGGCATTTTCCACCCCCACTTGCTCCATTATGAGCAGTGGAGGGCGTTCAGCCTGCTTCGAGCATATTGCAAGATCAGCTCTGTAATCAATGACATTATGATGAGTCATTTAAATAGAACCTAGCTCTATAAAATGTTTCAGTGATTCTTAAATCAATACTTCATAAGTGTTACCTTTTGCAGTTCAGTGGATTTATATATTTCAAATGGAAATAAAGTGAATTCAGGTTGCCAGATACTGAATTGCTTTGTTTCATTTTAATGGTCACATCGCTGTGCACACATTTGAATGCTGTATTTTTCAGCTTCAGTCTGAGACTTAAGATCAAAGTAGGTTTGAATTTGAATTCCCATGTGAAATTTCCTGTATAATTCACTAGGCGCTAGGACTTGTGTGCATTCTCAATGAGAATGAACATGTGGGTGAAATGTTATCAAGAATTGGAATTATTTAGACTGGAAGGGACTTCTTGCAAGTCAGCTGTAGTCTCATCAATTAGAAAGGACTGAGTTGATTATTCCTAAACCAGCTCAGATATCTCCACTGAACTGGAGTAACTGTTATAAGAAATTATAACCTGTATTCTTCCAGTTTAAAGGAGGAAGGGTAGTCTTGTGGTTAAAGTATTGGACTGGATTCAGGAGGTTTGGATTCAGTTCTTGACTCCAATATAGACTTCCCGTATTATCTTGGGCAAGACCATATAGGGCCAGATTTTCAAGAGTCCGCAGCATTTTGGGGATCGAGTACTTTTAAGAATCTGCTGCTTAATATTTAGGTGCAGAGCTCTTCAAATACTCAATACTCAGTTGGGACCAGTCTTCCAAAGTCTGGCTCATAGTCTTTGTTTGCTACCTAAAGTGACGATACTTCCTTTCTCCTGTTCAGACTATAAACTTTTTGGGGCAGAGGCTTGCTTTGGTGTTTGTACAATGCCTAGCACAATGGGATCCTGATTTTGGGTGGAGCTGCTGGTAATTAATACAGAGTTATTGCTTATTCTGACCTGTGACTAGCAATTGGGATGTTTACTTGGATATCATTTTCTAAATGATCATTTTTGTTGCTCTCTTCTGGACTCTAAATGTAGGTTTTTTTAAATAAAAAGGCAGTGGAACAGCGGCCTCTCAATATTGAATAAGCTGGATTAATTGCAGTACCTTTCCTATTTTAACACACAGTATTCCTATTACTACCCAATATAGCACATTGCTTGTACAGTGCTTCATTGACTCAGAGGAAGCACAGCAGAGGAACACATTTCAGAGAGCCTATGTGTTTTGCCACTCTGAATTAGCAGGTGACATTAAGGTTGGTGATCACATTAGAATGTGCAGCACTAAGGGTATGTCTTCACTGAACAGTTATCCCAGGTGTTGCCCCTAACCTGCCTCCTGTTCACACAAAAACCTCACTCAAGTATAGTGGTGCTCTTAACCCAGGCTTGCTAGCCCGACCAGGGGTATAGGCTAGAGCCCAGGAGCTGCTTTTGCTGATAACCTGCCCATTTTGCAGTAGGGATGCAGGCTAAATCATTTGTCCCCCGTGTGCCCAGAAAAGTAGAGGACAGAGTACTCCCACAATTCCCTGGGAACGAATCAGAGCAGCTCAGGTTACAGAATCACAAAGAACCATGGGAGATGCCACCACAAAATCCTAACACCTCACACAGGTACATGCAGCACCCTTGATGACCCAGTAATTTAAGAATGGCTTTGCAGTGTGTCTGCTCAGACTCAGGTGAGGCTAAGCCAGGTGCCAATCACTAAAGTTAACTGCAGTGAAGATGTGCCCTAAGATTTTTGGTCACTTTATTAACTTCCTAATTAGAATTTAAGAGTTAATAAATAATTAATACATGTATTGATAGATGGCTCATTATCATAAATGGATAGAATTTAACAAGCCAAATAAGCATGGCCTATAGCCACTTAGCACTTTTTCTGTGCATATAACCTTTAACACATACTACTTGTATTTGGAATATGCTTATAAACTAATGCATTTTATTAACCTTTTATAAGCCACTGAGAAATGTTACCTTAATATAAGATGTGACCAGATTCTTTGAGAAGTCAACTTATTCAGTATTCTAAATTTCACTTCTAGACAGAGGTGAAAGTAAGCTGATATGGTCTGGTCCAGCGTACCAGTAAGAGCCGGTACACAGCCAACCGTACTGGCAGGGCCACTGATGGGAAGGGAGGGGCAAAAGGGGCAGCTTCCCTGGGGCCCGGCAATTTAAAAGGGCTCAGCGCTCCCAGCAGCGGCCGGTGCCCTGGGCTCTTTAAATCGCCTCCGGAGCCCCTGGGCTCTAAGCCACTGCCGCTACCCCAGGGCTCGGGCGGCGATTTAAAGGACCTGGGGCTCCCAGCCACCGCTATTGCTACCACGCCAGCAGCCGAAGCCCCGGGCCCTTTAAATCGCCGCCAGAGCCCTGGGTGGCGCGGGCCAGGCAGCGCTGAAGGGCTGGCTGGGGAAGTCTGGCCCCAGCCCCACCCCTTCTACGCAAGGCCCTGTCCCTTCTGGGGTCCCAGAGCCGCCCCCCCAACCTTGTTCAGGACCCCGGCCACCCTACGTACCGGTAAGTCCCTTAAGTTACTTTCACCCCTGCTTCTAGAACAAGTGAGATTAGTATGTTCCTAAGAATCTGTTTTCAACACAATTGTCATGCTCTTAGAACACTGGACTTTTGAAACATGCTTGCTAATTGTCGGATGCCCATCATTCCTTCTCCCCTGAGTTTAGCAGCCATATTGTGAACCTTTGAGATGTGCTCTGTGCAAATACCTGATATCACTTTGACCATCTGGCAGGCTGAGAATACTGAACCTTAGACATGGAGCTACATTGATGCAAAACTGAAAAAAAAAGGAATTTTTTGTAAAGCAAGGCTCAGGCTGCATGCATTTGGTATGCACCATTGCAATAGCATGGTTCTGCTGTGATTTACATGCAAAAGGAATTCAGATCTTACTTTATAAAAGGCAGGCAGGCTCTAATAGGTTTTGGACTTCAGTAAGGTGTAGTATGTATTAGGTTAGACAGTAATGTTTAATGACATTGTCTGTTTTTCAGTAGATTGCACAGGTATTGCTATGGAACCTTAAGGTTTAGAATGTTTAAGACATTTATAGATTCTTAGATCTGGTAGCATTCCATGGGTTATAACATTTTCAAACCATTTAGAATTTAAAGATCAGAACCCTAATCTGTGGCTCCTTTATAATGGACTAGTTTGTACTGGCATATATCCATGCAGCCCCACTCAGGTAGGTGGGGTTGCCACAGTGTTAATGAGAGCAGAAAATGGCCCAATGTTCTATTAATCACTTATGAATATAGGGCTAATTAAGTTCATTAATTAAGATCAGTTCATTATGGTGCTGCCCCAGTGAAGGAGTTGTGATTCAGTCAATTCCATTCTCTCTCTCCACCTTTGCTCTTGCGGGGTGGAGACTATAATTTACATGTCTTTACAGGATGCAGATTACCAGAGAATCATAGAAGATTAGGGCTGGAAGAGAACTCAGGAGGTCACCTAGTCCAACCCCCTGCTCAAAGCAGGACCAACCCCAACTAAATCATCCCAGCCAAGGCTTTGTCAAGTCGAGCCTTAAAAACCTCTAAGGATGGAGTTTCCACCACCTCCCTAGGTAACCCATTCCAGTGCTTCACCACTCTCCTAGTGAAATAGTTTTTCCTAATATCCAACCTAGACCTCCCCCACTGCAACGTGAGACCATTGCTCCTTGTTCTGTCATCTGCTACCACTGACAACAGCCTAGCTCTATCCTCGTTGGAACCCCCCCTTCAGATAGTTGAAGGTTGCTATCAAATCCCCCCCCTCACTCTTCTCTTCTGCAGACTAAATAAGCCCAGTTCCCTCAGCCTCTCCTCATAAGTCAGAATCAGACCCCGAATCATTTTCATTGCCCTCCACTGGACTCTCTCCAATTTGTCCACATCCTTTCTGTAGTGGGGG
Source organism: Terrapene triunguis (assembly GCF_002925995.2). Lineage (NCBI taxonomy): Eukaryota > Metazoa > Chordata > Testudines > Emydidae > Terrapene > Terrapene triunguis. The sequence continues at coordinate 3,891,941 of NW_020664439.1, forward strand.
GCCCAAAACTGGACGCAATACTCCAGATGTGTCCTCACCAGTGCCTAATAGAGGGGAATAATCACTTCCCTCGATCTGCTGGCAGTGCTCCTACTAATGCAGCCCAATATGCCGTTAGCCTTCTTGGCAATAAGGGCACACTGTTGACTCATATCTAGCTTCTCGTCCACTGTAATCCCCAGGTCCTTTTCTGCAGAACTACTGCTTAGCCAGTCAGTCCCCAGCCTGTAGTAGTGCATGGGATTCTTCCGTCCTAAGTGCAGGACTGTGCACTTGTCCTTGTTGAACCTCATCAGATTTCTTTTGGCCCAATCCTCCAATTTGTCTAGGTCACTCTGGACCCTATCCCTACCCTCCAGCATATCTACCTCTCCCCCTGGCTTAGTGTCATCCACTAACTTGCTGAGGGTGCAATCCATCCCATCATCCAGATTATTAATGAAGATGTTGAACAAAACCAGCCCCAGGACTGACCCATGGGGAACTCCGCTTGATGCCGGCTGCCAACTAGACATCCAGCCACTGATCACTACCCATTGAGCCTGATGATCTAGCCAGCTTTCTATCCACCTTATAGAACATTCATCCATCCATACCTTTTTACTTGGTGGCAAGACTAATGAGGGAGACTATATCAAAAGCTTTGCTAAAGTCAAGGTATATCATGTCCACTGCTTTCCCCATATCCACAGAGCCAGTTATCTCATCATAAAGGCAATCAGGTTTTTCAGGCATGACTTGTCCTTGGTGAATCCATGTTGACTGTTCCTGAGCACCTTCCTCTTCTCCAAGTGTTTCAAAATGGATTTCTTGAGAACCTGCTCCATGATTTTTCCGGGGACTGAGGTGAGGCTGACTGGTCTGTAGTTCCCTGGATTCTCCTTGTTCCCTTTTTTAAAGATGGACACTATATTTACCTTTTTCCAATCATCCGGGACCTCCTCCGATCACCATGAGTTTTCAAAGATAATGTCCAATGGCTTTGCAATTACATCAGCCAACTCCCTCAGCACCCTTGGATGCATTGCACCCGGCCGCATGGACTTGTGCATGTCCAGCATTTATAAATAGCCCTTAACCTGTTCTTTCACCACTGAGGGCTGCTCACATCCTCCCCATACTGTGCTGGCCAGGGCAGCAGTCTGGGAGCTGACCTTGTCTGTGAAGACCAAGGCAAAAAAAGCATTGAGTACTTCTGCTTTTTCCACATCATGTGTCACTAGGTTGCCTCACCCATTCAGGAAGGGTCCCACACTTTTCCTAGCCACCTTCTTGTTGCTAACATACTTGTAGAAACCCTTTTTGTTACCCTTCACATCCCTTGCTAGCTGCAACTCCAATTGTGCTTTGACCTTCCTGATTACACCCCTGCATGCTTGAGCAATATTTTTATACTCCTCCCTAGTCATCTGTCCAAGTTTCCACTTCTTGTAAGCTTCCTTTTTGTGTTTAAGCTCACCAAAGATTTCTCTGTTAAGCCAGGCTGGTCGCCTGCCATATTTGTTATTCTTTCTGCACATTGGGATGGTTTGTTCCTGTGCCCTCAATAAGGCTTCTTTAAAATACAGCCAGCTCTCCTCGACTCCTTTCCCCCCATATTAGCTTCCCAGGGGATCCTGCCCATCAGTTCCCTTAGAGAGTCAAAATCTGCTTTTCTGAAGTCCAGGGTCCGTATTCTGCTGCTCTCCTTTCTTCCTTTTGTCAGGATCCTGAACTCGACCATCTCATGGTCACTGCTGCCCAGGTTGCCACCCACTTCTACTTCCCCTACCAATTCTTCCCTGTTTGTGAGCAGCAGGTCAAGAGAAGCACGGCCCCTAGTTGGTTCCTCCAGCACTTGTACCAGGAAGTTGCCCCCAACACTCTCCAAAAACTTCCTGGATTGTCGGTACACTGCTGTATTGCTCTCTCAGCAGATGTCAGGGTGATTTAAGTCCCCCATGAGAAACAGGGCCTGTGATCTGGAAATTTCTGTTAGTTGTCCGAAGAAAGCCTCGTCTACCTCATCCTCCTAGTCTGGTGGTCTATAGCAGACACTCACCACAACATCACCCTTGTTGCTCTCGCCTCTAAACTTAACCCAAAGACTCTCAACAGGTTTTTCTCCAGTTTCATACTGGAGGTCTGAGCAATCATACTGCTCTCTTACATACAGTGCAACTCCTCCATCTTTTCTCCCCCGCCTGTCCTTCCTGAACAGTTTATACCCATCCATGACAGTGCTCCAGTCATGTGAGTTACTCCACCAAGTCTCTGTTATTCCAATCACATTATAGTTCCTTGACTGTGCCAAGACTTCCAATTCTTCCTGCTTGTTTCCCGGGCTTCTTGCATTCATGTCAGGGCCGGCTCCAGGGTTTTGGCCGCCCCAAGCAGCCAAACAAAAACAAACAAAAAAAAGCTGCGATCGCAATCGCGATCTGTGGCAGCAATTCGGCGGGAGGTCTTTCGCTCCTAGCAGGAGTGAGGGACCGTCCGCCGAATTGCCACCGAACAGCTGGACGTGCCGCCCCTCTCCAAAGTGGCTGCCCCAAGCACCTGCTTGGTAAGCTGGTGCCTGGAGCCGGCCCTGGTTCATGTACAGGCACCTAAGATAACTAGGCGATTGCCCTACTTTCTCAGTATGAATCAGGATGAATCACATGCCCCTGGCTTTGTGCTGCCTCAGCACTAAAAGCTGGTGTGTGGGGGCAAGGCCAAGGGTATATCTGCAGATGTACTTACCAGTTTTGGTAGATGTACACATGCTAGTTCTGATTGTAGCAGCAGCTGCAGGAGTGATTGGCATGGCTAGGTACGTCTGAATCCCTAGGCACACACTCTGGGCAGTCAGCCCATCCCAGCCTTGAACAGCCACAGCTACATAGCTATGTTTGGTGTGCTAGCTCAATCACAGTAGCTCCGGAGTGGACATACTCCAAGGCTTTACCTACTCCCTGCACCTCCCTCTGCCCACCTGTTTGCAATGTAGAGTGATGGGGACAAAGGGTAGTACTAGGTGGGCAACTTCTGCTCCCTCTGGCCCCAAGCTAAAATATAGGGGGCCCTAAAGTAATGTGTACTTACTCCTCCTTACTCCTGGGTGGCCATGTTTGGCTGGATGCAGTCAGGCCATAGGTTTCCCCATACTTGTCAGTATTCTTTTATTTGCCTAGCCCTTCATTTTCTAGAAACAAAATGGCCTCAATTTTTAAGGCCCCATACTACAGGAAAAATAACTTGGCTGTCCGCTGATACTGCAGCTGCATTTTTGGCCAGCCTCCTGCTAAGAGTGAAGAAAAACAGAGATTCTGTGCATTAAAAACAAGGTAAATAGAATTTGGAATTTTAAACGGTTGCTGATATAAGAAGAGGTGAATGGAAAGGACAGCTACTCAGTTAGCTACTGACAAAGCAAAAAGGGATTAGAGCTTGTCTCTTCTGACAAGAAACAAGCAAGAGAAAGGAATGAATAAAGGCGAGGCCAGTTCAAAACAAGCAAGGATCAGTATTCAAAGTTAAAAATAGGAGGCATCCAAGGCAACATAAAATTAGACAACTGCCAGGGACATCACATGAACAAGTGTCATGTTAGCTGCTCTTGGCTTTATGGTACTTTTTTAACCTGAGGAGCTGGGCAACTCGGGGGAAATGGGATTAAGCATTTCACTTGTCAGTCACTGGTTTGACTTAAGCCAGGTGAATGATGACTAGTGTATGTGATGGCTGCTTGGTGACCGTTCTGAGACTGGAGATATTCCAGCTTCTAGATGACAGGTCCATGTTAACCACCGGCCTAGTGAGCTAGATACAGAAGATGGAGGGGCAGATTGTGTGCTGTATCTATTAAAAGATGCAACCCAGAATGATGTGGGGGCAAGGGCAACTTTATGTTGCCTGGACTGTGCCTGAGCAAGGGGTCAATGCAAGACCTTGCTGAAATTAAAGTAGATTCCAGCAGCTTTAGCTTGGCTGCATTGCAACCGTGACTCATTCTTAGTGCCAAGTGCTATGTGCATGCTTCATCCCCTCTATGCCTGAAACTGCAAGGGAGCCAGCATAGGGTTGCTTACATCTGCTCTACAGAGGTTCGGTGGCAGGTGAGCTCCCTTCCTCCCCCTGCCCATAGTAATGCCTGGATGCTGCTGGAGCAGCATCAGTCCCGAATCTCGGTCCTAGGGGAGCTTCCTCACTTTATGACACAAGCCAATGGGTAGAACGTGATGGTGAAGCTTAGGAGTGCTCTCCCCTATTCTGTGGTGAGAGAGACTGCAGCCATCCTCCACAAGCATCAGAATCACTATGAGGGAGAATGAGTACACAGGTCACTTGCCATGTTTGTAAGCGGGCTAGCAGGATGGACCTGGCCTGGCTGGTGGAATGGATGGTGGCCAAGAGGCGTCTCACTCACCTGCATATATGCCACTCATTTCTTGCTCCTGGGTAGACAGGGTTTGCTCCCACCCCCAGGAACAAGCGCCTTGAAGGAGGACCCAATGGAGACTGGAGCATCCATGCCTCTAAATCCCAGGGGTTGGCCCCTCAGGAAAAATCTTCCCCACCCATGGGTAATATGGCTGCCAGTGTTCCCTCAACATTTTCTTCTCTCTGAGAGGGCTACAAACTCCATGGAGTACTATATTTTTGTCCTTGGGCAAGCTCACATGCTTGTTTTTTTCACTTTCTCTCTTTTTCTTACACTTTTCAGTAATACCTATATGGCCTGTGCACATATGGGCCACATAGGCATACAAACATAGCAGGGGTTTGAGCACCTATTAACTTTCAAGAGTTTTAGCGTTTAAAAAGCACACAGAAACCTAGGAAAGCAGGAGCGCCTGCCTCCCCCACCCTGCTCCTTACCCCTCCCTGCTGTCTCAAGGTTTCCTTGAGGAAAGGGATTTTAGGGTCTACCCCACAGCCAGCCCTGCTCCACCCTGCAGCATATGGACCAGGCACTGCTGTTCCAGCAGCGGCTGTGGGACACGGTCCCCCATCCTTTCCCCTTTGCCACAACTCTCTGCTGGGGGTTCATTTCAGCCCCACCATCCCTTGGACCAGGGAGCTGCCTCTTTGCAGCTGGCTCAATGCCCCTCACCCGCCCCGCTCCTGCCCCTTGGCTTGAGACTTCCTGCAGCACCGTGGAGCTGCCATGGGTTCCAGCAGGAGGGTCCAGCAGGCAGAGTGGGATCCAGTCATACGCTCTCCAGGGTCTCTGCCTCCCCCACCCCCTTCTTATCCCTCCTTCCAGCTGGTCCCTGGTGCTGACAGGAGCTACCATGGGTTCCAGCAGGTTGAGGCCTGAGTGACACCCATGCTCCCAGCCACATGAAATGCATGGTAGGTACCAGATTTCTGCATCTTAAAGGGAACATTTGTGGCTGCACCAGCCTCAAATCTTTCCTTCAGTTAGCCCGGGCTCTGGCCTGCATGTTGCCCCAAACCCCCTTCTGTCCACATGCAAAAACCTCTAACCCAGGTTTGCAGGTGCATTAAGCCCAAGCTAACAAGCACAGCTAAGGGCATTAGGTTGAGCTTGTGTTTTGCTTCAACTTGGGCTGGCAACAACCTACTTTGTAGTAGGCTAAACAAGCCTGTCACTGTTAGTCCTCCAATGCTATCCATTTCTGCTGCACTTCCACACCTCAGAACAGACATGCCATTCAAGAAATCCTTCTTCCATGGTGCCAGTTGGCTAGAAGCCGTTGGACCAGCCTTCTGGTAAAGCTGTGGTATGATAACAGCAAGACTCATAACTTGGGGAAATGCACCCGAAAGGAGAGAGGTAGAAGTCAGTTGGGCACACTGTGGATCACGTTGTGGTTTGCAGACTGAATTCTTTTAATGACATTCTCATTGAAAGTTCTTGCTGCTAAATGCTGTTTGCTTTCTCCTTCAGAACAGCCTGCATTAATAATGAGAAGTTATTTACCTAAAGGATTGTTCTCCTGTCACTGCCCCAGACAGCAGCTCCACGTTAGCTCAGAGAGTGAGAGCACCCTGTGAATGAATTCATAGAGCAGCCCACTTTAACGCACCTCTAAGAACAGTGGGCTATCCCACCAGACAGCCATCCCAGCACACGGGCTAGTACAGCACTGGTGCAGATGCACAGGTAGCTCTTTGTAGTGGGGACGTTCCACCTGAGCTGGGTGAGCCCAGCCTAACTCTGCAGTGAAGACATACTGAAAGTAAGTTAGTGCTTAAATGGGGTAGTCTGGTTTCTAGAAACAGTAGGTCACAAAGCTCCAGGGTAGAGTGTGAAGTGACTATGCATAGAATCACTACCACTGTCTGGTATTCAGATAAACCAAGAACATAACAATGAGGAGGCACCAATACCTTTCTACATAGCACTGGTAGACCCACGTCTGCCACTGGTCCTAGCATTAGAGAAGGCATATTTCTTTTACTTGTCCTTTACACTTTCTATATTCTAATCTGACAGGAGCAGATGATGTACAGAAGCCGACCAATCTCCATGTAGTTTGGAAACAAGAAGACAATGGGGATGATGAAAGGGTTGTAAAGGAGGGTGTTGTTCCCATTATCTGCAAGTGGTAAAACAAGTAGTAAGGATCTTAGCTAAAAGCATCAAATAGAGGCTAGACATCAGGAAAGGTAATTTAACAGTCATTGTGTGAGGCATTAGAGTGGGCTAAGGGAGGAAGTTGAGACACCATCGCTACAGCTGTTCAGCTAGATTAGATAAGATGCTAATAAAAATAATGTGGAAAGTGATTTGGAAAAAATGCAAGGTCAGGCTAGATGGTTTGGGGCCTATTACCTACTGCTCTAAGATCTAAATGGTGTTTCAAGGCAAATTAGAGCCAATATCAGGAAACAGATTAATAGTCTTGGGAAAACCGGAACGGCCTAAATCCTCCAATTGGTGTAAATCTGTGTAGCTTCACTGAAATCAGTTGAGTAACACCAGTTCTGGGGCTGGCCCATTTCATAAGGGCTTAATTCTGTCAGGTTCCGAACGGTTCTTTTTGACTTTAGTGTCATCGAGTGGGCTTAGTACCTCCAAGGAAGCCCTTTGCATCACTTCAGATGGGGCCCTAACAGCAATATTAGTAAATATGAGCAATATTGCAATAATAGCAATATGAGTAAACTTGTTAAGAGTCCAGAAAAGTGGGAGATTAAAACTCAAAATATGTTTATGCTAAATTAATTTCTTACAAAATGATATCCTAGCATTCTTTTGCAATAAACTCTCCTTTATTTTAGCCTGTTATACAAACAGGTGTGACATTTACATTCTAACTCACTTTATTTTTTTCATTGATCTGATTTTGAACCTATTAATCTCTTGTAAGAGGTCACTTAGCTTTATTTGAACTGTTTACGCTTCACATCAATCTTGTGTTTCAATAGCTGAATCTGTCTCTCCTACCTAATTGTTCAGCACCCACATACAGGATTCAGATCCTGGCTGAAGAACCCCTTTTGTGCTAACCAGGAAAGATATCTTGTGGTTATGGCACGCAATGGGGAGTCAGTTTTAGGTTCTATTCCTGGCTGTGCCACAGACATCCTGTGAGACCTTGGGCAAGTCCCTTAATCTCTACCTCAGTTTCCCCATCTCTGAATGGGAATGATGATGCTTCCTTTCCCCCACTCTGTGTCAGTCATCTATTGAGATTATAAACTCTTCAGGGAAGTAACTGTCTGATGGCTGTGACTCTTCAGGGAAGTGAGTGTCTAGCCCAATGACGTCTTGATCTCAAGTGGGGCTTTTGGTGCTGTTGTAATACAAATACAATGTTGTGGCATGTCCCCACAGCACTGTCTGGGGGTGACCGAGTGCAGAGCAGCACTACTTCAAGGGGAGCTACATGAAGTGTATTCCCTCCTCCAGGGGCAGTGCACATGCTGTGGTTAGAGGAGATTGAGAGAGGATGGGAGATATAAGGAAGCACTGTGTACCCAAGCCCGGGAGAGGAGTGGGATCTCCCTTTTGCTTTTAAAAGAGTGGGAACAGCAATCTCCGTTTTCCCCTGTAGCCTTCAGCTGGTTGCACTATCCCTCCACAAGTGGCCAGTTGTAAATACTGTTACAGATGAGGGTGGACCATAACCTTGTCCCTTTCCAGGCTCTTTGGGGGCACTGGTATGCCTGTGAGTGTGTGGAGGAAGCACTCCCAGACATTGTGCAGTGTACACAGAGGGAGAAGGGAAAGCTGCGTGAACCCACAAAAAAAACCATGGCTAATCTAGCCCTTAGTATTAGATATAGGAGGGTGCATATAGCTAGAAGGGAAAGTGGAACAAAGCAGACTGATTGGAATGAGGCAGGCTACATGAATATAGGGCAGCTTACAAGAGCTCTGAAAAGATAGGCCAATAAATACAAGCTTCTCACAGTTCTTCTGTTAAGGCTGTAACATGCTGTGGGTCTCTGGAACTTAGAATCCAGTGCTGGAGAACAATATTCTCTTATAGAATAAGGCCCCTAAGGGTATGTCTACACAGCAATTAATGTGGCTGGCCTGGGTCAGCTGGCTCAGGCTCACGGGGCTGTAAAATTGCAGTGTAGATGTTCGGGCTCAGGCTGGAGCCTGGGCTCTGGAGGGGGGGCAGCCTGAGCCCGAATGCCTACACAGCAACTTTTAGCCCCACAGCCCAAGCCCAGTGAGCCCAAGTCAGAAGCTGTTAAAGAGGAATTCCAGTATTCCAGTACCCTGCTGATCATGGTGCTCATCTCTTCTGGACCCTTCCTTCTTGCTCAGCCAAGAGGATAGTCCTTCACACCTCTGTCGACAGTCCCAAGTACATAGGGTGACCAGATGAGAGGAAGAAAATATCGGGACACATAGGAGAGGGGGGTCACCGGTGGAGCAAAAAAAAAAAAAAAAAGTGGAGTGCCGCCAGTGGAGAAAAAACAAACAAACAAAAACCCAGACAAATTGCCTAGATATCAGGACGGTCCCGATTTTATCGGGACGTCTGGTCACCCTACAAGTACATGATATTTTGTGAGACCCACCAGACCTATAAAATTATTTCAATCTCTAAAAATCTTTTTCTTCAAACAAAAGATTGACACTGCAGAAGTCCTAAAAATAGGTCTTTGAACATGTGCCTTTCAGAAACTCAATCAATATCAAATGCCCAGAGAGACTTTTAAACACAAGAATTTTGAACTGGAGAAGTTCCACAGGCAAAGGGACTTATTACACTTGGGAACAATGGTAGATGCTGGTTGTTTTTTGCATACCCGAAGAGGAAATGCTACATAATGCTGTCATGTCAGATTACTCAAAATCAGTGCTCTGATGTGATGGTTTTGATTTGAACTGCCTATCCAACCCTAAAATGTACCAGTAACAACATGGATGTTAAAGATAGACGATTGCTTTGAAGTAATTTAAGTATGGCCTGTACAGTTATATATTTGGGGTGAAATCCAAGCTTTTGTTCAGAATTGCTGAACTGACAGATCTAATAGTTGCATTCAGGAAGGTTGCATCTCAAGGTCTAAAAAATGATGTATGTCCTACGATTAACTTCCCATTACAGGTTATTTCAAAAACACATGCCAACTGACAGATGTGATGCTTTGGATACCTGCAATATTCAAAGACTATTATATTGCGATGTGACAGATGCTATGGACACACAGAATATTCAAAAACTACTGTATAACTTTATAAATGTTATATGGATCTTTATGGGCTGGCTAGTGGTTATACTGCTAGCTCAATAGATGAGGTAAAGTGTTTCCTGTAGGAGCTAAAGGCAGTGTGTGTGGGGGATGGGAATTATGCAAATTCCCAGTACTGAATACAAGGCAGGGAACAAGTCTGTGGAAGGTTCACCGCCTGGGGAAATAGCATATACTGGTTTCACATGGATCAAGAGGCCTGGCAGACAAAACTTGGTATAAAACTTGTATAAAGTGACTGCCCTGACCTAGGGAGTGGGATCACTCACACTCGATCCAAGGAGAACAATTGCTGGGAGTTAGGGAAGATTTCAAGATGGATGCTTGCTGTTCACCCTTCCCTGCTAAGCCTTGGGAAATGCATTTGTGCCCCTCTCCCTTCCTCTTTGGGGGACACAGTGTAGGGCATCCCCATGTGTTCAATTTTCCAGCTAGCTAATTCAGGACATTTTTCTATGAGAAAGCTTTCACGGCTCCCATTTCCTTCTCTGAACTCAGGGGAAAGTCTTGAATAGGGGACTGGACTAGATAACTTCTCGAGGTCCTTTCCAGGCCTACGGTTCTATGATTTGTTCTTTTGGCATCTAATGGATAAATCTGAATGGCACATGTATGAGATGATTCTGTTTGATTGCACCCTTTCTGAACACTTCCATTCTTCTGCAGTGGGGCTAAAAGTTGCAGGGAACCAGTTCTTAGGGAGCAAACACAAAGGAGGTTAGGGATTTTGGAAGGAGGTGTGGGAGACCAGGTTTATCTATTTACCATCCCACTTAAGCAGTCTATAAAGATAGAGTGGCTCTCTGTCATACATTATTTATTGGATCCTCTGTGGGGGTTTATTGCCAAGTGGAATTGCAATGTGGAACAGCAGTCCTGCTGAGTGTGACATGGGGCAGAAACTAATTTTTTGTTTCACTAGGAAATTACTTGTTCCAATAAAAGCCTCATTTTCAAGGGCTCCTGGCACAAGTAAAGTGGCAGCATCAGCCATCAGAACAAAATGCATAGATGTTATAATCATCATAGGCAATAAGGATAAGATATTATTGTTCCTACTGCTCATGCAATTAGAACGTTCTAACCTTGTTCCAAGAGAACTGAGTAATTCAGACCGGAGTTCTGAGTAGAGTAACAAAATGACCCGTATCTGTTATTGCCACAAATGTGAACAGCAGAACGCCCAGCTCAGCACCGACAAACCCAGGGGCCCCTGTTGTGGTAGGTTGTCTGTGAATAAGGTGAGGGCACAATGAGATACTGATTTTCTATCCTGGAGGTAGCTGGTCAGAAGACATTACTCCAAAGAAAGGCCATTACAGCACTAATCAGCTTAAACTACAATTGGTGAACCAGTTCATTCAAACGAAAACCAGCTCTCAGTGTGAACCTGAAATAAACTTTTTTGAGGATTATAGAGAGAGTGGTTAAGGGCAAGTGTAAGAGGGCAGCCTGTCCCTTTAAAGAGCAAGAGGCCTTTGGCCAGGTGGCCAACCATTAACCTGCCTGGTACATCTGTGTCCACTTAAGTGTTTCCCAGTTGGGTGGGGTCAAAAGCACTTGGGCCTTATGGAAACCAGGAGGGTGAGTGAGAGAGGGGAGTACTGAATACAGTTCTATAGAGTCAGGTCAGAGGGAGGCAGTTCTCTGGGGAGGGGGAAGGGGAAGGAAATGGAGTCTCCTGGGACCAGCTGCCAGAAGCCCAGAGAAAGCAAAGGCAATAGGAGCCTGCAGGGAAAGGAGCTTTGAGAGGGCCTCTGGGGGCTGCTGTGAGAGAGAGAGGAGTTAGCTGTGGTGGAAGGGGGAGAAGACCCTGATCAATAGATAGTCTGAGGAAACCTGCCTCCCCTGGAGGCATGGCTCTGCTGCACAGTGAGCAGGAAGGAAGAAAAATGCAGCCCAGGGAGGGTCAGAGCAGCAGTGGAAGGTAAAGCCCCAAGGGGTGACTCCCTGCCTGCTTGTTACCTGTGGGGAACTTGGCTAAAGGAGAGTGGGGAAAAGACCTGCTGAGGCTGGGGATTCTACAAACAGGACTTTTGGTTGTAGATGATACTAGGTACAGACTTTACAACTGTATTTGGGTTTGGAGAACTTTCCTTTTCATGTTAATGAAGCCTGCCCTGAGTTGGGGGTGTTCTAAAGCCAGTTAAGGGCTTGCTGTGCTCTTGAAAGGTCTGGAAATAGGAGCAAACAGGAGTGGGATTGCTGGTCTGCCTTGATTTTGCCATCAGGTGCTCCCTGGAGGTCCAGTCTTGTACAGCATGGACTCTGCCCCTTATCTGCTGTGACAACATTCTTGGGGTGCAGCAGGCTGGTCTGCTTTCTTGCCATTATAGAGGCACATCTCCTTCAGGGTGGCTAGTAGTCTGCTGCCTGCATTCAGTCTACTTTCCCATGCCTGGCCAAAGCAGTAGGATGCATTACCCTAATCTTGTGACCTACTGATCTGACCGAAAAAACAAAGGTATTCTGGGACTTCCTGACAGCTTGTCCCAGAGAGCATCTGTATGTGGGGTAGTAAAAGCTAGAAGCGTATGAGACAAGTAAGAGTCATGTGTGTAGCCCTAAGTGTACATGGTACTTCACAGGCATGGAGTAGGACATTCTCTGAGGCAAGGAGTTCTCCCTCTGTCCCTCACTTCATAGAGATCATCACTTTGCAGGGTCCTAGAGCCTGGGTGATAGCCCGAGCCCAGCAGTCTAAACAGCAAAGAAACAGCCCCGCAGCCTGAGCCCCATGAGCCCGTCAGCTGGCACGGACCAGCCACATGTTTTCCTTTGCTGTGTAAACATACCCTGTGTGGCTTGAAAGTGTGTGTCTCTCTCACCAACAGAAGTTGGTCGAACAAAATATATTGTCTCACCCCCCTTGGCTCTCTAATAGCAAGAAATAGTCATCTTTCTGAGGCTTTCATAGAATATCAGGGTTGGAAGGGACCTCAGGAGGTCATCTAGTCCAACCCCCTGCTCAAAGCAGGACCAATTCCCAACTAAATCATCCCAGCCAGGGCTTTGTCAAGCCGGGCCTTAAAAACCTCCAAGGAAGGAGACTCCACCACCTCCCTAGGTAACGCTTTCCAGTGCTTCACCACCCTCCTAGTGAAATAGTGTTTCCTAATATCCAACCTAGACCTCCCCCACTGCAACTTGAGACCATTGCTCCTTGTTCTGTCATCTGCCACCACTGAGAACAGCTGAGTTCCATCCTCTTTGGAACCCCCTTTCAGGTAGTTGTAGGCTGCTATCAAATCCCCCCTCATTCTTCTCTTCTGGAGACTAAACAATCCCAGTTCCCTCAGCCTCTCCTCATAAGTCATGCGCTCCAGACCCCTAATCATTTTTGTTGCCCTCCGCTGGACTCTTTCCAATTTTTCCACATCCTTCTTGTAGTGTGGGGCCCAAAACTGGGCACAGTACTCCATATGAGGCCTCACCAACGTCGAATAAAGGGGAACGATCACGTCCCTTGATCTGCTGGCAATGCCCCTACTTATACAGCCCAAAATGCCGTTCGCCTTCTTGGCAACAAGAGCACACTGTTGACTCATATCCAGCTTCTCGTCCACTGTGACCCCTAGGTCCTTTTCTGCAGAACTGCTACCTAGCCATTCGGTCCCTAGTCTGTAGCTGTGCATGGGATTCTTCCGTCCTAAGTGCAGGACTCTGCACTTGTCCTTGTTGAACCTCATCAGGTTTCTTTTGGCCCAATCCTGTAATTTGTCTAGGTCCCTCTGTATCCGATCCCTTTACCGCAGGCGATCAGAGTGACCCAAGATCAGCCATTGCTGGTGGTCTAGTAGGGCCTGGTGGTATTCAGGGTCCACAGTCTCTTATCCAGGCTTGCTTGGAATGTGAGCTTCTCCTAGTACTGTGAAGCAAAAGCAAGCTTGGGTTCCATGCCTAGGGAAACATAGGGTATTGCCACAGGAATTGCAGCAAAGAAAATACTTGAGAAAGTTTCTGCTATGATTTTAAAGGAAAATCTCAAGCTTTTCTGAGAACCAAATGAACTGCATTCCTGGTGTGGACATAGCAAAAGTGGAGACTGGGGCTGCCCCCCAAAAAAACCTTTTCCCCCAGTTCAAGAGCAGCTTAGGGTAGAGATGTAGCCCTCAGCATAAGAGAGTGTTGGGAGTGGGAGAGAAAGTGGAGGGAGCACAGAACGCGCCAGGTGTTCTGGGCTGTGGAGTACTCAGTAAGCAGCCTTGGGGGTCCTGTAGAAAGCACAGTGGTGGTGCAAAGCCACCTTTGAGCCTCCCACTCCTCCTAGGCTGCAGCCCAGGTGCTATATCTCCTGAGAGCACAGAAGTTAGCATCAGGTCTAGTTGTATCCAAAAGCTAGATGGAACAGGCCTTGATGTACCTATCACTAAGTTACAGGCTTCTAGAAGCTCTTAAATTACTGAGACTTCCCCACCCACAAATCTCCAGAAGAAAATATGCAACAGCCTAATGATCTCTGATGCTTACTCAACATCTCCAAGAAGAAGGTTCTTCGGTAGTTAGTATGCTGATATCCTGTGGGGTTTTTTGTGTGTGTGTTTTTGTTTTTGCCTACGGCCTCTGAAGTGTGTTAGTTTAAAAAAAACATGGGACTAACAGGAGAATTTTATATCAGATGCAACAGGTAATTGTCTCATTTTGCTTGGCCCTGATGAGGCCCCAGCTGGGGTATGGTGTCTAGTTCTGGGCACCACACTTTAGGAAAGATGTGGACAAATTGAGAGAGTGCAGAGGAGTGCAACAAAAATAAAATGTTTAGAAAACCTGACCAGTGAGGAAAAGTTACAAAAACAGCATGTTTAGTCTTGAGAAAAAAAGACTGAGGGGAACCTGGTAACAATCTTCCAGAATGTTAAGGGCTGTTATAGAAAGAGTCCAAAAGGTCATCCTGGGATAAGGTGGTGAGGAGAAGAGGAGGGAGCCAAGGACAGAATCCCCAGAAATACCAATGCTATGCAGGAGGATTGGTGGGGAAGGAGGGGGTGAATCATTGAGAAGATGCTTGAGAAGCCATCGGTGAAATAGGTGAAGAGCCAGTTAGGTAATTGAGAGGGGTTATGTTGCTGGCTCACCAGCCCACCAGTAATCTGAAGTTTAGTGAGAGGGAGGGGAGAAAAGCAGCCTTCCGAGAACAATAATTTTCATAGTATATAAACACAGTGTGGCTTTATTAGAGAGTGAGGAGAGGAAACAAATGGATGGGGTTAGTGGGTACTAAACCTTTCAATCTCCTCTCAGCCCAGAAATTCTTGAGAGCGCCCAGGCAACTCTGCTGCAGAAAGCGATTTTTAGTTTTAGATTTATTTATAATGAACCTAATATCAAACTCCTGGGTGCAACCAACAATAAAGTTCTTCAGTCGTGATGACATTAAACATCTGTACAGCAGATAAATGTTGTATGGTGGGTTAAGAGGGGAACCCACTACAGAGAGAGTCCGCCACATTACATAATGTTTTCACAGAAATATGGCCCACAGAGTAATGGAGAGAGACATGTATGCCTCTCAACTAGCCAAGACCCAACTGTGGGATGAAATGTGACAGACCCATAATTAATGGTGCAAAGAAGAATATTCATGTGGGAAATTTAAAATGCTGTGGGATTAATTCTTTTAGTGTAATGAGCTTCTGCGTCATGACTTTGTCTGATATAAAGAATTTTCAGCAACAGAAGTGAGAGGACACAAATGGTGAATGTAGGTGTCTGGTTATAAAGTGAGTATGTCCCCCCCAAAAAGGGACATTTGAGAAGTATGTAGCATTTATATGCATGGATCACAGAACCCCACTTGGGAGCTGCCACCTGATGTGCCAAGACTACTTTTGCCCCTGCTTTCCTGCCCTGTCAGCTTAGGACTTCAGTGCCCTGCCTGGTTTGAGCCGGACTCGCTAGCCTGCTGCAAACCAAGACCCAAGTCTGAATCACGTCCCCTAACAGCTGTAGGCTTACCTGAAAGCAGCTAACAGAAGTGTTCTTGTCTTTAAGACTCAGATGCACAACTCCCAATGGGGGTCTAAACCCAAATAAATTTGTTTTACCCTGTATAAAGGTTATACAAGGTAAACTCATAAATTGTTTGCCCTCTATAACACTGATAGAGAGATATGCACAGCTGTTTGCCTCCCCCAGGTATTAATACATACTCTGGGTTAATTAATAAGTAAAAAGTGATTTTATTAAATTCAGAAAGTAGGATTTAAGTGGTTCCAAGTAGTAACAGACAGAACAAAGTAAGTCACCAAGCAAAATAAAATAAAACACGCAAATCTATGTCTAATCAAACTGAATACAGATAGGATCCTCACCAGTTCTAGAATGCTTCCTTTTACAGACTAATCCCCTGTTAGTCCGGGTCCAGCAATCACTCACACCCCTTGCAGTCACTATCCTTTGTTCCAGTTTCTTTCAGGTATCTTTGGGGTTGGAGATGCTCTCTCTTTAGCCAGCTGAAGACAAAATGGAGGGGTCTCCCACGGGCTTAAATAGACTCTCTCTTGTGGGTGGAGACCCCCTCCTCTCTCCTATGCAAAGTCCAGCTCCAAGATGGAGTTTTGGAGTCACCTGGGCAAGTCACATGTCCATGCATGACTCACAGTTTTTACAG